>NW_008751688.1:1961022-1962218 GCF_000715545.1 Opisthorchis viverrini | reverse complement strand
CGATCAACAGAATCGAACGCACCCTTGAAGTCAAGGAATACCAGGATTGTGGGTCGTCTGTACATGTGGCGTTGCTCTAACACCTGACGGAGTGTGAAGATGTGGTCAACGAAGCCTCTATCCGGTCGAAATCCCGCTTGATTCTCACGAGTCAAGACTTCGCGTGACGCCATGAGACGACGAAGAATCAATGACGCCAGAAGCCTTGTCTCAACAGGCCAGACGAACCGCACAGAGGCGACTATCAACAGGTATCCAGTCAAGTAAGGATACTTCCGCCCTGTAACTTAGCACAATACCAATCGCTGCACACGCCGCCACATAAGCTTCTGGATTACTAGAGGCGCGCAGCCGGAAGCGAGTGGAGACTGACGGAGTAGATAGCTCAATCACTGTGCTTGCATGTTGAAATGCAAATGCATTATCATTTCTACGGAACAAGTCTACACATGTCCTAACCCCCAACCTTGAGGGCCAAGAGACTGTGTTCGTCAGACCTCTAACCATTGACCAACCTGGTATGAGAGACTGTGAGTGTCGCCGGGACACTCCCCAGTATACCTCAGTGGGTCTCTGAGGTGCGCAAACCGTCACACCACGGTAAGGTCCAGTCTCTTTGTGACGGTTTGCATTGGCTGGAGACATTGCAAGAACTGGCGGCAGATCGTTGTCAGTAGCGTTCGTGTTGTCACTTCCAGATTGGCTGACTGAGCGCTTGGAGGTGTAAGCACCTCAGAATGCTTGACGTAGACCAGTAGTAGTTCCCCCTCACGCACTCTTCCTCGACTCACTCTAGGGCTATTAATATAATTAGATGAGCTTAATGGTTATACGTCAGTCAACACTAATTTTGCGATCTATGATGATGCAGACTTCGGGTAGGTGGTGTCCAGTCTTCGGACAGTTTTAGGTTACTGCTCGAGATCCAGTTCTTAGGCGTATTTGGTTGTTCCGTTCCACAAACTCAGCGTCCCATGTGTTGCAGGGTTGTGGATACTACTTTACAGTGAGGGTCGACGGCAGATATTCTGTCCACAGAGGATGTTAGGTGGTCTAATAAGTTTACTTCACATCAAATGCCCGGAGCTTATTGGCCCGATGAAGTGTACGAATATTGCGCGCTTCCGAAAAGCCCGACCTAAAGCTACCACCTTGACGTGGTGGTCGGGCTTCAGTGCTGCAATGATCCTGCGGGC
>NW_008751688.1:1950314-1956584 GCF_000715545.1 Opisthorchis viverrini | reverse complement strand
GTACGACCAGTACGCGGTTATCACAGCTGATAATGATGATGATGATGATGCTTCCGAAAAGCGCAAGGAAAGCAGCAACGGACAGGGGTGTGATCAGAATCAACATAGGTGATCCAGAACGACCGGTAATTAGTAATTGCCAGAGGTTGGTTCGTATGCGGCAAGCACCATGTGGCCAAGAGGCTTCGGCTGTTTCGAAAGTTGCTACTACACAAGAACAGTTTGTGGTTAGCACAACCTTAGCAGACGTTTACCAACGTCAATGCGCTTCGATTCCAGTCCAGGAAGACCACTCATTTCATCCTCAGCAGTCCTAGGCCTACCCACCCGCTCATTCAATATTTTCGGCATTCCTAACGATGTCTGAGCTCTTAGCCCACTATAATAAAACCCCGAAAGCGTCGTAAAATGTCGACTTATGGTTTGTTGGGGCATAGGGAGAACGGACAGTTAATATCAACGTTGCTAAACGAGGCACACGCAGACGGCTACCATTGGAGCAGTCTTCTGCTCGGTGGCTAAAAACGATATTAACATCAAAGAATCGGTCGCGGCGGCTTTTGGATCAAGCGGAGTCGAGCTGGGAAGTGAGGTCAGTTTGAAAACCATTCTTAGGTCTTGAATTCTTTCTTTGGAGAGACAGCACATCAATATCAAGTGAGTCCAAGCTACCTGCTAGAGAAGTCTTTATCCAGCTTGTTTCGGAGTGTGAACGTTAAGGGCTGCCAGCCGGATTGTGTGAGGTTCCGAAAAATAGGATATTGCCGTGGCGCTCAGGCCCAGACATCAGGTTGATCAATTTCTCATCTAGAGCCGTTGGATTAAAAGCCTAACTTTAAGACAGGAAAGGCCGGCCTAAGGTCGATAGAACAATCTGCATTGTCACACGCAATTCAGCCGTTAACCTGGAGTACCAGGAGACCATGTTTGTCATATCTTAGCAGATTGGCCAACATGTATGGGAGGCTGCGATCGTCGCACTAACGTTCCCCAATATGGAGGCGAGATGGATCAGTTGTTAGAACGTGAATTTACTGACTGGAACGTCTGTGGTTTGAACCCGACCTCTGCATCTTGACTCCCTCAGGCTTGGGCAGCCTGGCGGTATCCTCGCCCTCTGGCTTTCTTCGGGAGGCATGGCAGTTAGACACCGGAAGGGTGAACATTTTTCCGAATGGTTCATGGAGATGCGCAAACCGTCACACTGCAGTAGTCGTGTTTGGTAACAATTACTTTGTTTGACATGCTAGGTGACGATAGTTGTCTGGAAAACCTATGGTATGTCTGCGCATTCCCTCGTGGAATATCTGTTTGCCCACGTTCCCGCTCTTTTACTTTCTGATGTCTGATGTGGCCAATGAAATTCTACAATAAAACCCTTCCCGCATCCCGGTATCGGATCTCCGGTTCCGGTCGACAAAGTTCGCAAAATCTGCTATGACGTGTAACCGAGGTGACGAACTGCGTAACGTTATGTACTTCTTTTCGGGACTCAAACGTCCACGGGAAAATGCCAACTGCTGCAGAACCTTCCCCACAGCATTGACAGATGTTCTGAACTCAAGATTGAATAGTATAATTTCTTAGGTTTTTCGTGTGCAGCCATTGAAGATGGCTTCGGTCCGGCGTCGCACTTCGTATAGCCGCGGAGTAAATCAAGGATGTACTGATAAATTGGCGCGTCGGGGTGAAAGTCGGCATCACTGGTCTGTTATGCCCATGAAACGACAGTCGTGAGGAACCGTGTATTTCATGCACCTCGACCTAGTGGTGTGCTGACCGATGTGATGTCCTAGAGATTTGACAAATAGCTGTCCTACTCATCAAGTTTCCTTATTCGCAAATTGGTAAGCATTTTAAAACTAGACAATTCATGTACTATTTACTGGTTTCGTTGAACGATAACTTGTTTGCTTGTGGAGGAGGGATTAACCGTGTTACATCCAGGGGAATTACTGACGCTTACTGACACTAAATATGGAGAAGGGGAAGAGTGAGTGTTGAGTACAAATAATCCCAGGGTCTTTAGTGGGAGTCTAAGAATAACGTGGTACGTTACCGAACAATGAATTAAGCACACCTGAGCATGATCTCCGAGTAAGGCGCCATATCAAGATTAAATTAACATCCTTACTGCAGTCCAATCGCATGACGACAACAAACCTTAGCCAAGCATTCTTGTTGGAATGACTGCATGTCCGTAATTGGGATTGGTTGCTTACGCAATTTACAGCGCTTCCAGCCTTTCGGTTGTGGAGAACTGCAGGGTATTAACCAAAAAGTCACTCAGTTTGATTATACAAACTTTCGTTTCGCGTTGCAATGTCGTGGTCTGTTTCCACCGTGATTTTTGTCATCAAGGATTTGGAATGAAGAGTAACCCTTTCCTCGAAAGCGTACTTGTCCTGGAAATCGTGCGGTTTTTTAACTCCGGACCGTCCTCCATTACTGATTTTCGTATCGGTTTATCGAAAGCATGTTGCTTTTCCGCTTGTGAGATTCTCGAGGACCGAACGGTGGACTTTGCCATTTTGTATCCAAAATTCACTTAGTCCTGCTATGAATTATCGGCAATGTGACCAGAACTTCAGGACCACTTTGAGTTATCCTTGGAGGGTTCTGCTATATATTGTGTCCTGTCACGTTGATGCCGATTCAGGTTGGTATATCACCCATACTGAGGTGAGGGTGGGTGCGGAAGAATATGGAGGTGCTTTTAGAACTAGAAAGAAACCGCAAATGACGTTGACAAATGCCGTTTAGGTCTTCTTGGATGTTAAGTGGTTTGCTTCAGAGTTGCCCAATTTTAGAGATACTTTGTTTTAGGATAAAATCTGCCGAGAACTGCCTAGTCTCCTGTTTGGGAAATGATGTCCGTGAGCTCTTGGAAGTTTTTTCCTTTCTTCTACGACTTTGTACACCGGTGTTGAAACCCGTAGATTGTTCAGAAAAAAGCCCGCTTCCTGGAAAGACCAAAGAGCCTCTCTCTCTTTGAGAGGGCTGCTGCACATCTGGGTCAAAAAGGCGGAATTTAGATTCGCCGCTTTTGGATCTTTAGACTACTCAACTTGGTGACAACTTAATGTCTTACCGAAAAACCCGTATGACAGCGCACAGGGCACGCACGAAATAAACAAAGACAAACGGACGGGCAGATATGTAAGCAATGGCATTTTCCACCATACTATAGGCCTCATGACCTGGAACCCATGGTGAATAAACGTGTCCAACCAGAAGTAAGCACAACGATGATCAACTGGTTTCCACAATCTCAATAATCTGAATCTTGAAGATGTGAGTTATAAGGGAACCCGAGTGCACAGGATGTTAGGGATTCCTGGAGTACTGAAGGAAGCGAAACCGAAGAATTCGGCCCGGCAGCAGATGTGCCAATTCACCATGGATGATTAGACTAAAAGGGGCGCGTGGGCCACCTGGGAGGTTTTGGGTTAACGATAGCCGTTCGGAATAACATCTGCCACGATATTACCTATAAACTAAGGTGAAGTGTACTGCGTCCTGGCGGTGGAAAAAAAGCTCATGGTTACCGTGAAGCGGTTAACTAATACTGATTTCCTGGGATAAACTTGCATGGGATTTTTACCACTTGTATTACATTTACGTCTGCACAGTAGCAAGAGTGAACTGCATAACGCAATACTAAGGCGTATGTTGTTTAATAATTCGTTAAACTAAACCAGAAAATGTTAAGACCCTACAACTTGGTGAGGGTCAAAATCAAGTTATCGTGGACAATCATAGTACGTTCCGAGTGACGTGTGTTCGATTCCCGCCAAGCTGGCGGTTTTAACTATTGACTTTTGGAACCATGTATGTCTCCATTGTGCTCATGATCGCTCGCTTATTACTGTCCGCTCTTGCTGTAGCATGTAAATCACAACTGATGAGATTCCTCTGGAAATCCATTTGTATTGGATATCCTGTGCAAATTGGGAAGGCGTTGGGGGCGAATATTCTGGACATCATAATAATCCGATCTTCAGCCAACAGGAAGCATTAATACGTCCGAAGTGAATCGGATCAGTTGCACAGTCATCGCAACTAATAACAGTCATTCGTCTCTTTGTTGAATTGGTGAAGCCGAGTTGGAAGAATCTGAGTCGTCCGTAAATTTCCGACATGTTGGTAAAAATTATAGCGCATGCTGTAACTCGGTCGTCCTTCTTTTCTAGTGGTTTATTTTGCGGAATCACTTTCATGGTCTTCTTTTGCAAGGCACCGTTTTGAACGGCATGTCTTCGGTAGCATTTTCTGGACTTTGGTGTCGGTGAACTCTGACACCTGGATGCTCAATTCCTCTAAGGTGCTAGAAGATTGCGAATTTCACTGTTTAGGAACATGAGCTCTGGCTTCGACAGTGTCAAGTCGGTACTGCCTACGGACGTGAGCATAGCTGTCGCTATCAATAACCTTCACTTTTTGGATTCGATTGTCTCCAGGCAGACTCTAATTGTTGCCCAAAGCACCCAAAGGTACAAATGCCGTGACTAATTGCGTGCGTTGTCCAACTTCCGAGCAATCAGTCCTTTCCGAATTGGAATTTGGCACGTGTGGCAAATATGCTGTCGCGGTGCGAGTAGGCCAAATCCTTGAAAGGACTATCCCTTTTTTGTCGTAAAACAAATAGTTTCAGTTTCCGGAGGTTTGTCCTGAAAGCAATCCAGTTGAGGAGAACTCGTATTTCGTGGGTCACTGTGCTGCTGGATGACTGCTGGTGAAGTGAAAATTCCCGCAACTACTAGAAATTGTTACGGAAGATCTCTTCACCCAGTGCATTACATCGTTACTCAGAAATTTCGAGTATCGACCGTACGACGTAAACCTATTAAACTGGAATTCGTCCTCAACAACAGCCATGAGTTCTACGGTTTGCATACCCACAATCATGCCTTTCAGTTGACCTCACACCAAAAGCCAGGCTGTTCAAACTTTCCGACTCCATCAATAATCAGGAATAGCTTACGTTTCTTCCCATCAAATCTTGAACGCGAGATAGTCATCTGTTCCTCCAGCTTCTAACCACCAACTCTGGTTTTTGTCGACAACGGGATTCATTAAAATACAGTATAGAATCCATGTTTCCCGCTTTCGTTAGTGAGACCACTCTGACTAATTTTAAAGTCTCAAAATCCGTCCCTCTCATTTTCCAGAATTTTCTGTACTGCTCACAATGGTTGCCATAGCCATCTCTTGGAAAGAGAACTCGGTGATTGGTGTGTTAATCAGATTGGTTTCTTGAATCAGTCCCGGGAAAAGTGTAGAAAAATTAGAAGAAACATTCATCTTCGTGTGATAATCTTGTGGTGCATAACTGCCATTTCACCATTAACATCAGACACTCGCAATACGACATGTCAAACCCTGAGGGATAAGAATCGGAATGACATGTGGTATCCGGCCACAGATTCTTCGGTTAGGCATCTGCGCCGTATTGTCTCTTAGCGTCATCCACTCCACTGATGGAGAGTTTCGAGGCACTAACAGATAATGAGCTTTGTGAAGTCATAATATGTTTAATGGAATCTACTGACAACTGAGTAACACCATGGAGTGATTAGTTTCTTTTTCTTAGGATTTACTCAATCACAAGCTGACCCTGTGTGTATCATCATCGGTCTGTCCATGAGTTCCAAGAACTTGGCTTACCTCTGCTATACACAATTGGGTAGGTTTCGGTAGCTTTTTCTAGCTACCCGATACGACTATATCGGACTGTTGTGTACAAGTATGAAGTCAGCTTTCCGATTGCAATTGTCATGTGTTCCTCTCCACACTGAAAATTCTGTACTTATTCTTATTTTCGTCTTATTTAGTGGCGCAGTCCCCGAGTTTCCATCAACCTTATATTCCTGTTGAAACCAAATTGCACAAAATTAGCGAAATACACTCATTTGTAAACTAATTTGGTTTTGCGAGAGACACCTGTAACCCAGCTGAATCTCTTGTTTGTGATGTTTCCTTATGTTACCTGATAAGCCCCAAGAAGGGCGAAACCGGTTTTGGGCCTTCGACGAATTTTCAGCAACCTTATGAGTAGTGCGTTACGAATATACATTTATCGCGATATCTCGAATATCGTAGCGACTGAAACACGACGCGGCTTGGTGCAGCACTTCCAGTTACTTGGAAACATCACAAACGAGAGATTCAGCTTGGTTCTAGGTGAGTCCCTCGAAAAACCAAATTAGTTTGCAAATGAGTGTATTTCGCTGTTTTTGGATGTGCATTTTTAGCGTGAGTCGAAGCGAT
>NW_008751688.1:1944254-1949273 GCF_000715545.1 Opisthorchis viverrini | reverse complement strand
TCTGCTTGAAACCAAATTGCACAAAATTAGCGAAATACACTCATTTGTAAACTAATTTGGTTTTGCGAGAGACACCTGTAACCCAGCTGAATCTCTTGTTTGTGATGTTTCCTTATGTTACCTGATAAGCCCCAAGAAGGGCGAAACCGGTTTTGGGCCTTCGACGAATTTTCAGCAACCTTATGAGTAATGCGTTACGAATATACATTTATCGCGATATCTCGAATATCGTAGCGACTGAAACACGACGCGGCTTGGTGCAGCACTTCCAGTTACTTGGAAACATCACAAACGAGAGATTCAGCTTGGTTCTAGGTGAGTCCCTCGAAAAACCAAATTAGTTTGCAAATGAGTGTATTTCGCTGTTTTTGGATGTGCATTTTTAGCGTGAGTCGAAGCGATCTGACAGCGAGCACTCATAATCAGGACCACGATTCCCACATGGGGAGCACGCAACCCCGCACTTACGATGTCACCTCGATTGGTGATTCACAGTTTGCAATCCAGCTATTAAGCTCGGTGAGCAGACACAAGGGAAAATTAAGAGAAATAAACTGGAAGCAAGTGAAGACCTCTCACTAGGAGCACTGTCATTGTGACGAAGAGATAGTTTACTACGAGAAGTCATACCCATCGAAACCCCGCACTATGTCACCTCGATTGGTGATTCACAGTTTGCAATCCAGCTATTAAGCTCGGTGAGCAGACACAAGGGAAAATTAAGAGAAATAAACTGGAAGCAAGTGAAGACCTCTCACTAGGAGCACTGTCATTGTGACGAAGAGATAGTTTACTACGAGAAGTCATACCCATCGAAGCCCCCTTCCAACTCCACTTAGTACGTAATACTGGTAAGTTAATTGTTAATTGTTCCATTGTACAGTTGGTTAACTAAGAACGATTCAGATTTGAGTCGACATGTGGATTGCTTTCAGCACATCACGAGTGTAGGAATTCTTCGTAGTTTCTAATGTCACGATATGTGAGGAGGGAGCGTGGTGCTCTTCAGCAACTCTTAGGATGAAATGACTTAAGGTTATAAACATGTTAATTTGTGAGCGTTTAGCCAAGTCCCGGTAGCGGTGACCGTAATATTGCATAATGCCATCCACACGCATTTTTGCTCACTACAATGAATCTGTCGATCATACTGTGTGTAAACATAGGAAGGTTGTCCACGTCCGTTCATTGCTTACGCAGTTGAATCGTCAGAAGACATCTGTCTAGTGGCAAACGTTTCACTGTATGCAGCCATATCCTACTGTTCGGGTAGACGTGAATACGAAGCCGTATTGTCCAACGTTGGCATTCGTAAGCCAACATCTTCAGCATGTGCGTCGATGGAGTGAGAATTTTCGTTTTGAGACGACAAGAGAGAATCTAACTTATCAAGACTGGTAGTCCAAGGATCCCAGGCGTCAGAAAAAAAATCGATGAAACCTCTACTCGGATATCAAGAGAGTGTCTACTCATGCAAACTGTTCTCATGTATGCTTGTTCACATATGGGGAAACAACACACTATTCATTCCATCCGTAACGAATATGTAAGTTATGCTCGGTGTATTGTTCTGTGTGGGCTTAATGCGTCATCTACAAGCAAGTAACTGTCTGACTGACCCTCGACAAATTCCTCACATTTGTCACACTTTGGGAACTGTATATGTATTCCACTGGATGATTTCGAGCTGATGTCACTGTGAACATTCTTCTCCAAATGTTGGGCGCTACTAGTCGCTACGCAAGTAGTCTGCTTTTTACCGCTCATTGACGAAACAGATCTGTTGTAAAGGGTAGAACGATTTGATCGTCCGAATTGAAGATTAATTCTGTTTATTAGCTGATGTTGGCATAAATGATCTTTGATGTCATTTTCCGTGCGTGCCGTTGAATAAGAACATCTGGAGGGCATTGGACAGTTTCGGTTAAATTACCGTGATCTAATGCTTTCGGTAGCAGCTGGTTCGAACATATTGGAAATACTTGGAGAGTTGTTATAAACCTTGTACGCCAGCTAAGCATCCGGGTGGAAGACCGATGTGCTCTCGATGATGATGCTGATGATGGCTAATGAACGTAAACCGGGCTTGCCGTTCCTGCCCACTGAACGTAATCATGTTTTATTTTGGTACGCGGCAATGTTAATAGTTGCCCCCTAAGTCCTTCAGCGAAGCCACGGAGTGCAACTTACTGCACTTAGGGCAACTGAAAGAGGTTAAGCAATGAATGTATTTATTCTATGTCAGTATCAGTAACATATTAGAACAACTACTGGCTGCTTCTTTCGAGCCACCTCCCGTACAGCACCGCGGTGACATTTCCATCTACAGAACTGAAACTTTGTTGCCTCTTTCAATTTTGGACCGCAGGAGATAAAAACCGGCTCAGGCGACATACAGTGAAAGCAGTTGAAGTCGCGTTGCAATGTGAAGATTAGGGATACTCCCATGACAAATGTGAGACCGAATGCGTTTGTTGAAACTTACGATTTGCTGCACGATTGTCGATTAAGTGAGATGCATAAATGTTAATTGCTTGTCGAGGAGTTTGGTGTGATTAGGGGGATGACGCTGAATTTGTGAAGCCCGGCGCCTTACTGGTCGGTTCTGGGCCTCTGACGCTCACGGGATAGATCGTGACCTGCTCACGAGTACAGATTTAACAGATGGTTTCATTTATGCATGGTGTCAAAAGGTATGTTGCACATACTTTAGCATTCTTCAACACTAATAATACAGGGATGCCGTTTTCGCACCAGAGTGATTTTGTTTTTACACTTGATGGTCCTACGGCCATTGACACTGAAACCCGCTGATCGCTTTGAGGGCCAGGAAGATGGCATTCAAGTACTAGTGTTCGAACTTACCTGCCGCTATTTCCTTATAGCTACAGTGTGGCGTTGCTTGCTGGATTCTTGTAGTTTCGTCGTCGGTTGTTTCTTCCGAAGTTTGGGACTGTTCAGGAAGACAGCATCTAACGGTACCAGTAAGTGGTCGTGTTCTCAACAGTTCACCAAGACATTTGTATACTGCCTCGACAATACTGTTTGTGTCGATGCGGATTGTGTCCCAGTTGCGCACCTTTTCATCTCGCCAAAGCGGTTTTATCTTGTGTGGATCAGAAATTACGGCATTCGGTTAGCGTACTAGGTGAGTTTAAGAGAAGGTAGCGGTATCTTCTTCCATCGAGACGCAACAAAAAACGGTGGTGTCTCCTGTAGCATCAACAACACGGTTATGTCGACTAAAGTAACGTCTCAGATATGTATCCCCGTCAACCGTAGATAAGCATTGGTTTAGTCATGCAATTTACCCGGAAATTTGGCCTGAGAAAACTGCATGCGGTCCAGACAAGATCGATCAAACCGTTTATTAGGTAGAAACCGAAGATGGTCCCTCACAAACTACCACGTTTCCCGTGCTAAGGACTATAAAACTAATAAGTCTATCTGACTGTACGTTTCAGACGGTGATCGGTTTAGGTAGACGAACTTTCAAGCTTGTTTGGTGCCCCTTAATATAAAACCCGTCTTCATCATTATTTTCAGGTGATTTAACCCTCCAAAACACAAAAGTAGTGAAACGGAACACTTTGTCGATGCCAAAAAAAAAACAATTTTTAAAGTCTGTGCCCGATAGTCGTAACTCGCGGAAAATATTAGCATTATAATAAATAGACTAATCCAGGAAGACACTCCAAGCGTTAGAAGCACTAGGGATACATTAATCGGTGTGTATGTATGCGTACGGTCGGGTGTATATGCCAACACTAAAACCCCAACTGAAAATAGGATAAGTTTTAAAATAGGTATGTGACAAGTCCGTCCATCCATTTTCCTCTCACATGAAGATCACGTCCCTCAAGTGAAGCCGATCTATGCTCAGAAGCCGAGAAGCACTGCACAGCTGTTTTATCTTTATTAAGAATTATCGGCCTCCTGTTAAGAAGCGTGAATACTCAAACGTTCGGCCAGGAGCGGTTTATTAGCAGTGTGCTTAACTCGAACCTAGATAGGGAACCAGGGAACCTAGGGAGCCCATAAAGCTTAATAAAATGTTGAGGGATTCTTTGAGCGGTAACTTCTCTGAAATTTTACTCACTACGTGAATCACCCTTATTCTGAGCTACTTATGGAATGTCGGTAATGTGAGATGATTTTCGAATTTTCAACTGAGATTTTGTCGTTTAAGTATAGCTAATCAGAAGAGGCTATATTCGCCATACAGTCGTTAAATATTCAGGGTACCAGCTAGCAGGTCGCGTGTTCGAAACTTCATAGATTTTCGTGAGATGTGAACTGCTGATTAACTTCAACGTAGACTGTCTTCACCTACGGGATGGAATCTCTGTTGAACATAAATTTCTTCGCAATACTATACTTTTCTTGTTAGGCGTTCATTCTGGCAAATTTTCATCTCCTTGTAACGTCAGGTAAATGCGCACGGTTTTTACTTAGGTGAAATACGACAGATTCGCAATGACTGTTTCGTATAGCTGGAGTGTCACTGAGCCCAAATTTATGTTGCAGACTAGCGATGTTTTATTAGCATAATTAATTCTAAGCACACAAATTCCGACATCTGGGTTCCGAAGAACCTTAGTACATTGAAAACACCAGCAGAAAATATGTGATCAAGAACCAAGCGTTCATTTTGCATACTCGACGAACAAACCAAATTTAGGTGCAGATAACTTATGGCTAATCGCCACTAACCACAAATGACACCTGTAGCGTTTGGCCAAAGTCATTCAGAAAATGTCACCGACGAACAATCCCATTTCACTGTCTGTTTAATAGCTTGCATTGTTACGGAACACTTGTGTGGAGCCAAAAATAGGAAGAGCTTTGGAATCGCTAACATCTCGCCTGATTTTCGATCGGGATGTAAATAGTTTGTTTCATTTACTCGGCTACCTAAATGCTTTCCCGACCTAAAGCTGCCACCTTGACGTGGTGGTCGAGCTTGAGTGCTGCAATGATCCCGCGGGCTACACTGGCTGGAACTTCGTTCCACAAGGT
>NW_008751688.1:1903207-1941583 GCF_000715545.1 Opisthorchis viverrini | reverse complement strand
CGTGTTGCGTATGCCAGTCGACCGAATTCCCCGAAGGGCTCTTTTCGCGCAACCACTTGAAGGGTGGAAGAGAGCCAGAGGCGGTGAAACAGTGACTTGGCAGCGAAGTATGAAAGTCATTACCAGTAAACTCAGCTGCGCTGGTCACTGCCGTCTTCCTGGATTGGAACCCCAGACGGGCCATCAAAGGCTAGAGACATTGTAATACATGGCCCAGTCGCGCCCTCAATGGCGCTTGTGCATCCAAGCTATTGCCTTCAAGGCATAGCTCCGTTTCCCATGAACGAAACTGCGGCAGCTAAAACCACTGTACGACGAGCACGCGATTATTACATCTGGCAATGATGGTGATGACTACTTAAATGCCTTGAGTAGTTAATAATAAGTGAGGTTTGAAACCAGCAATATTTCTAGACCTGATCTTCACAACACAGGAACACTAGTTGTCTATTTTCGGATATTTTAACAAGTGTTTACTTGACCGCTGAATAACATTGCTGTGAAACAGGAGCACATGAACCTTGGTGCACCGCAAAGCGTTTGAGAAAAGCTAGCCAAATAGCATATGTGCCTGCAGTTTCTAATGTTAAATGGGGATATCAAATATTCGATGTAGCATAATGAAGCTGACTACTGGTGCATAAATTCACAGCAAACTGAGTCCACTAGCCTGTGGGGAAAAATGAAATTCAGGAATCGAAACTGAACTTCGAATTATTTGCAGCAAACTGGGTTGTCGCGAACTTTGCGTTAAATTCAGTTAGACACTTAACACAAAATAGTGTGAAGTCTTCTTAAGCCACTTCAACAGAGCGTCACTTTTACCTTTGAAATCCATACCCAACTAACGATTCAAGAAAGATTTTAACGAAATGGATGAAACAGGAATCTTGTATACAGATATATTTTGTTCTTTCAAATCTCAAAACATATGGTAAAATTCTAGGCACAAGTCTTTTTCATTCTCGACTATTTCAACAAACTTTCGGTGGACGTCTAATGTTCGGCTGCAATTAAATTTGCATGGGCTTGCAAGACAAGGTTAGGTGTTTGTCAAAATAACGAATCACCGGCTAAAATAAAAAAGCTAACAATTACTAAAAGTCGACAGCATGCACCTCACCATGATCCAAATTAGGTAATTCCTGTGGTGAGTACTTTCCTCTCATTTTCTCCAAGTGCCAGATCACACTCTGCAGAGACATGCCAGCTGAGTGTCACTTAGAGTCACAATGTTTCCTTATCAGTAGCCTGTTCTCAACTGGGTCCTGAAAACGTAGGCTAACGCTTTGTCTTCTCCTGCAAGGGCGTATCACTTTGGGGGATGCTTTGCCTTCCCGAGGAGACTACACATTTATTTACCTGCCATTTTCCTGTGATCTTTTTCGTTGATCTCAGTTGTAGCATTCAAAAACAGTGCTCAATTTTGATCATGTTATAACCTTGGTAAATCTAAGCTAATTCTCAAAAACACTCCCTAACTTACTTCATTTGCCTGTCAGATGACAGAAAAAGGCAATCAATTAAACGCCTAACTAACCGTCTAGCTGCTTACAAGCCTTATCGAGCAAAGGTTAATCCGAAATGAACCACTGAAAAGACACGACCACCGATAACCCTCTGTTGATTTTGGTTTTATCTTCCATTTACTGTTTTGATTTCGTAGAATTCATGTTTAAGTGTTGTACAACTCCCAATCGTAACCTATGGATCTATAGGTATCCTTCATCAGCGTTCCTGGGATTGTAATATCCGGAAGTGGCCTATGCACGCATCACAACACTCCCTTACCAGAACTGCCTTACCTACCTGCACCCACTCAAAGCAAAAGAAATTCAGTGCGATCACATCCCACAGTTTCCTGATGTTCTGCGGAAAACCTGCTCGACACCCAATTTTACTCTCTCACACATGACACACATGAATATACAAGTGTACAGTGTGGTTTGTCTGTTCAGGTTCATCTGTGCCCCGATACATGTGTACAACAATCGTGTGAAAAAACGTAGGGTTGTTCTCATATTCATCTTGATTTCCGTCACTACTTCAAAACAATGCCATTTGAGAGTATTGATCTAACATCAGCGGAGTCCTGTGCCCAAAAGGTTGCACGAGATGTCGACCACAGTCAGATGCACAAACCGATCATTCGACATCCTGCATTGATGGTCTTGTTCTGTGTCCTGTGCGGTTCTGCTTCTTTGTCTGTCCTCACACTGGATGTTCTCATTATCACCAGATATGAAAAAGATGAGGGCTACGCTGGCCTTGGATGCTTTGCGGGCTTATTAGGACTAATCTTAACCTTAGTCACTTGTCTTTTTCTCTGCTACCAGTCCAATCTCATCGCCATAGTAACACTGGTACTGGATATAGTAGCTTTCTGTGCGAACATATCGTGTGCTACACTGACTGTGCTCTCCTTACGTGGATACACCCGCCTTGGTGTTTCCCCGACTCTACGTGAGCTTATGATTGGAATCACATTCTCCTGTCTCCTATGTGCATCGTTCTGCTTTGGCCATTTTGTACTCATATCAGTGGCCACCTGTACTCCGTGCAAAAGGAGATATCTGAAATAATCGACATTTAGGATCTTTGGATCATTTTCGGCGAAAAAATTCGTGATAAACGATAGAAAGTCACTTCGTTGTGTAATATACAGTGTATGGACTGTCAGAGTTCTGAAACGTTTCCCAGATCCCAAGTATGTTTTACCTACTGTCAATTTTTCATGTTACCGTCTTCCGTTTAACGTAAGGTATCGGTCGGATAGCTTTCAATTCTGTGATGTTCCGTCTCTGCCTACTAAAAGATTATACATACAAACCCGGTGTTTTTTCGCCGTGGTATTATCAGCGTCTTTAGCCTCGAGTAGTGCTATTTGCAACTTCAAGTGATGTTGCTGTTTTCACCCACCTCTGATCCAGAAATCCCGTAGTGACATCAGCAAGGGATGCCATAATAGACACACTGAAAAGTTGTCATAACGGTGAAACAAGAATTTCAGCATAATCCTGGCCAACTTTGTCTGATGCAAAATCATTTGCGTCTTTAATTGAGAGAAGCAATGAGTGACTAGGTGTCTGATTTACTCACTCCACTAAAGTGTTAGAAGGCAAGTCAAGCAGTATGGTGTACCGTTGCGCCCCAGAAACGTTTATGGCAGTTAGTATGTTTTCATTTCCAAACGGTTTATTCCGTATCACAACACGGAAATTGTGGGTGTTAACTTGGTAGAGCATTTTGGAGGAATTAAGTCAAGGTATAGCCTGTAGTGAAGATCTTTTGCTTCCGCCGCATCGCATGTGTGAAACGCAGGAAAGTGGTTGACTGAATCACTGTGTGGTGGCGTGCACGACGTTAGTGCTGCCATAGCATAAATGGGTTGGCAGTGGGCGCAAGCCATTTTGGAGTAGAATCATTCTGAAGACATTCTCTAAGATGCAAAGTTTTTAAAAAATATCCTTTGCTGTTTACAAACCAGTGGGATGTATAAATTTCACAACAAACTGCCACAACCAGACAGCGATATGAGAAATGAAATGAAGAAGAGTTCACAAGGGTACAAAACTGCGACGTTGGTAAACGCCTCATCTTAATCAGCCTCCTTCGTTTATATCGTCTGCAATTATTGCGAGTTCACATATTATTATTTTGAAAGGATGGCAGCAGTGGATATTTAGATGACTTAATTTACCTTCGTTAGACCAAGCGGTGACAAAAATCTATCCATCTTTCGTCCGCGGTTCACGATTGATTCCCATCACTTTTAAATTCTGAAGGAACAAGTTTACGTGTTCAATCCAGAATATTCTGGAAGCGTTCAAAAATATATTGCATATAATGATATAATAATAATACAATAACAATAATATAATGATATCTTGCGCTAATTTGATCCCAGGTAATTTTCACTCCGGAAAATATTCAGCCTGCAGTTGAAAAAAGATGTTTTTGTACGAACACGCCGACAAATAATGCAGTTATTTCAGTGAAATTTAGGTTGACTCAGTTGATGCCATAGTTCCATCGGCATAACGGATATTCATCGAAGTAGATGCACAAGCCGCAGAAATTCATCAAAATTGACAAAGCCATGACAGGTTCCAGATTTTGTCTGATTGTCGGGCTTTGTATTTATGACTTGTATTTGCAATTCTTTCATAGAAGCGGACGAAAACACATTTATGGAAGGCAAAGCTGAGAAAAAGTTGAGTAAGAAATTCTGAAATGTGATGCAGAGTTGTATTTTGTGGAAATGTAAGCCCAGATTGCTCAGGTGATCCCTAAGCTATGTAGCAAAGTATATTGCCTCTGGCAACACCGACAATTTCAATTATCCCAAGACAATCAGAAGTGTGAACTGGTTTATTTTCTGTCAACTAGTATCGATCCAGACAATAGTCCTTGGTGGTCTCTTATGGTGTGCTTGATCCATTCCATCACAGCACCTGATTGAGAACAAAAGATGTTTATCTCATAAACGTGATGCGTCAAATTCATGCAATATCTCAATGGAAAAATGGTGGAAATCACATTGCAGGCAACCCTGCATTCATAATACTTTCGAATGGTCACACTGGCTGAAATTCATTCAAGAACACTACAAGGTTTCATTTTTTATTAATAAATTTCCTAGACTACTACATGAATAGGATGCAGACTAGATGGTGGGATGCGTTTGGTAGAACGTTCGAAGAACAGTGCTTACCTGTTGTTCATAATAAGTGTCTTTTTTTGACTTAGAATTTTTGGCACAATCCCAGTGTGGTTGTCTAATACACACTAATGAGTGTTGCTCATGAAAAATGTTCCCTTTTACCAGCCATCAGCATGCTGGTTGTCCGTATGCCTAAATAAATCACCAGAATATTTTGAGCTATGACGAATTTTGAAAAAATCGATTTTTGTTGTTTTGTCGCTACATAATAACTAAGCTAGTATGTGGAATGCAAACACTATAGACGACTTTTTGAATAAATTCTTTATTCGTAATGAACTACTAATAAGGTTGCTGAAAATTCTTCTACAACCCACGACTGGTTTCGCCCTTCTTGAGGCTCATCAGGTAGGCGCAGAGAACTATTGAACTCACATAAAGGGGCTCCAAAATTCAAAATGTATTCCCTGTATGAAACAGAAAGTCATTTTTAATCAAAGTTGGGCGTTTGATCAAGTTCCAAAGCAACCCACGATGGTTTCGCCCTTCTTGAGGCTCATCAGGTAGGCGCAGAGAACTATTGAACTCACATAAAGGGGCTCCAAAATTCAAAATGTATTCCCTGTATGAAACAGAAAGTCATTTTTAATCAAAGTTGGGCGTTTGATCAAGTTCCAAAGGACAGCCTTCTAACGAGCCAAAGCTTCATAACAATGGCCTTCACCATTTCTGGGGGCAAGGCTATCATATCACATAAAGGAGCGCACTAGTCTACACGTCCAATATAACTTCTCTTCAGTGAGCACTTATAATTCTGTTTCCTCCTGAAAGTACGGTAAGTGATTGTCATACAAATGTGGATCGATGAAAACATGTAGAACAGCTCCTTCATAAAGTTCAAAATGATTTTCGACAAACGGTTGGCTGACATTTTATGTGTGAAATTTTACTCATGGCGTGACAACATATCTAAATCCCGGGATGACTTTTCAGAGGATCCGGTACATAAGAATTCAAAGTTGATATGCGGTTGCCGCGAACCTGCCACATGTGAAGGGATGTGGCCGCCATTTACAATGGAATTTCTCAAGGCTCGTGCGATGCAATGACGCACAAAACGTGCAACATCTTATACTGGCATCTTTTGCTGACACTGTGTTGTTTGATATCTTAAGCAATATGACCTTGACAGAGACAGACAGAGAATTTCAAAGTAAGTTTTGGGAACAGGTAGCGAAATCAATGTGATGGTAGTTGTAGACAAGTATCCGGTAACCGATGACATTATGATCTCGTTTAATGTCCGATCTGTTTGATTTGGTTGTGAAATGGGTAGAACCAACCATTTTGGTATATGACGAAAGACGCCGATATTTTTTCCGGTGTTTGTGTCGCTGCATCTGAATATCAACTGATAGGTTAGCTGGAAGAGAGAGAGAGAGAGAGACGGGGGACGAACGAACTATCTGCATGCTTGTAGGTGAGAGATGGAATGGGTTTTGCAGTAGAATTAGCGCGATTTGAAGCCGACATCCGTTTTCGATGGATTTCACAGGCAACACTGTGTTCCTTAGGGTGCATCAATTAAGTTTTACAAATACGACTGTGATTTCGCCTGATTACCGTCAAACTTTACTTCCCCATTCTCGAATAGATTGATCTATAGTAGTGAGAATATTAGATGGAGACAACTGAGGAAGCGATTGGGGTAAACTGTGGTCCACATTTACTTGTCTGTACTTAAGCAATCGACGAGAGCTATTGGGAGATTTTCCTGATTACGGATATCAGCAGAAAGACTAATTCCATAATCTCTGTTGTGAATCGGCCCCTTCAACAATGTTTGAAACCTGCGATTTTGGAAATACGACTTTCTTATTTTTCTGGATATCTAGCCTACCAGAAAAAACGACCGCACTAGGCTTGACTCTGGCAGAAATCTTTCTAGACCAGGCGACAGATAAACCCTGGGAGTTGATGTGCAGTACCACACTAATAAGGTCCATGCGTTTTTTCGCAGGTTATACTCAAGGTACACCGGTTATAAACTTGTTGACGAAGGTAGGCAGACCGATAATGTTCAGCTCAATCTTTTTTGAAGAAAAACCGATTTATACCGAACTGTGCGCAAGAAAAATGAAACATTTTTATGGTGTTCTTCGGCATCTCGATTTTCAGGTTCACTAACGAGACGCAACTCTGCGCATATTACTAGGAATCTGTAAGTAGTTCAGAAGAAAGATCGATTCACACGATGAGAGAAACTTAAATCGTTACTCTCGGAGTCACTTTACATGTAGGCATGTTATGTTGATTCTGTTTTTTTTTAGGATGGGTCGCATCATATTCTATCTTAGTCGGAGAAGGCCACACTGTCACTCAGCCGAATCGTTAGGTGTCCAACTACTGGCCAGAAGATCACCCGTTCGAAACTATGGACTTCATTGGATACGCACTACTGATGGTTCTCTAAAAGAATGAAACAGCTGTACACTACTTCTGGGCTTTTCAGAATAGACTGGCATTACTTACGGGATGAACACTCAGTTGAAAATTCCAGAATCCACTTCATTTACAAACAATATCCATGGACTACTTTTGCGACAAGTGAGTGAGTGGTATATCCGAAGCACTTGAAATTTTCCAACTTTTAGTATTTTCGAAATCAGAGTTTACCATAGATCTACAAGCATAAAACGTGGCTGTACAGCCCAGATGTATGCAACTTCATGCATACGGGATGTGTGATTACCGTCACACGAACTGATAACGTCATTTGAATCTGTGAGTCATTAATCTTACCAATTCATCTCTAGTTACTGTGTTACATACGCCGGTAGAATAGATGATGGGCTTGAAAGGCGGTTAAAGAGAGGAGCTATGAAAAAAGCCTAGCTTACCTAAAATTGAATGGAAGTCTAATGTATGAGTCACTGTGCTTCTAACTGACACAAGACAGCCCAGAATCATCCATCGTTCTAACATGAGGCATCATACTTCTATTCGTTTGAGTAAAATTGTTCAACCGTAGAAAATTCGAGACTATACAACCAATGTAAAACACATGACATTCTGTCGCGCGTAAGATTTGAAAGGAGACAATAAAGAGGTTGAACTATAAGTGAACAAACCGACATGCTTTTGGAGTTCACTCGTGTACTCAATCACTAGTCTCATGAGGTCCATTCAATGTGTTGTGCTGTCAGACAGTTTTTACCTGGAAGTCATGTATGGAGTCGTTTCATTTTGATTTCGGAAGGAAATTTTCGGTCACCAAAAACGTCTTTTTAGGGCGGTACTCCGTACGTACACAGGCTGAATGCTTCTTTCTTACAGAACTACCATCTTAAGTCCTCTGAAAATTCCATGTGTCCTCATTTTGATCACTCCTTTATCGAACAAATGACAAATTTGTGTTGTAATTAAACCGCAACAGAGCGCACTGTAAGATTTTCAGGAGATTGAAAGTATGCCTCAAGAGATTCTACTAATGACAGTCAACCCTGTCACTGCACTGCAGCTTGTGTACTCTGTACTTTACCACGCTGTTCTAGACAGTCCAGTATTGAAATGCAGATTTCCTCACGTCTATCAAATCAAACGGTCAAAGGCTGGTGAATGTATTTACTGCACCCACAGTTTGCGGGCAACATTATGTTCGATTTGACAGTTGGAATGAACGGATGACTCCTCGGGTGTCGTGGCAAATTCTCTTGTGGTAAATGATCAAAGCTGAGAAAGCACCTGTTCGTGGCTCTCACTGGTATGATTTTATGGGTTTGGGCACCGAGATGGTGTACCGGCTCTCCTACAATTGCCAAGTACACCACCGGAAATATCTCTCGACACCGTGATTATCCGTGATTGTGTAATCGTTCCACTTCTGCTTACAGTAATCCAAAAAACGAGAACCACGTCACTGCTGAAGTCTCTCATACCAACTTTATACTTTATACTTTCTATAGTAGCATATAACTTCTATTGTTCTCCAGTCTTTGAAATAGCATCTTGTAGGTCGTATACACAGTTCTGATTTTACTTAACACCCCTTTTCACCTTCCGAACCATACCGCTGTTGATACCTTGGAGCCAAATAATATTTAAAGAATAAACAACCTCACCGATGACACCAAGTGACACAGGCGAAAATCTGATACCAGCTGTTTGGAACCTAAGGCCGAAAAAGCTCGATACATTTTTCCTACTGATGATTAGAACATTCAGTGTTAGCTAAGTGCACCTGAGCCAAATAAGTAACTCAAACCCGACATTTAAGTGCCGTGGTTAGAAACTGTACATTCTACTCTGTAAAAATTATAAGCCACCGTTTGTGCTACTTCGGAGCGACGACACGTCTCTTAAATTTCTAGCGTCTTTTCGCATATCTAATTCCGTTTCACCTCCTGCCAGTCACAGATAATTATATGCGTTCATAGAGCAATATAATGTTAACACATCTGTGTCAAACAGTTACATTGGTGTGATTCACCTACAGGCTCTGGTAGTTCGGACCCAAAATGTACGATCATGAGAAAGTTCTGTTCCAATGCACCGGTTAATTTAGATTTACTGTTCGTGTTGACTGACCATTGGGTGGTTTGGTGGTTTGGAGTTGTCCACAAAATTTCCGCCGTACTTTTGATTTTTCGTACTCCTGTTCCTTCATTCATTCCTGCCTTCAAGGTTGAGATACTCAGCATCTTGAATAAAAAAGCTATCGGACGAATCTCTGAGTTTCCACTTTGTCTTTGTTCATATACACTCTATGTATCATAGCAGCCTTCACAAAATTGTGGGTTTTGTACACGATAGACACAATTACCATAAATAAGTGAGACAATATTCTCAGACAGGGGGCTTACACGGTTGTAATTTTACTGAAGTGAGTAATTGAGTGATTAGGTAGGTAGGATTAGGAGCAGAATCGTACAAGCATTTTCGCGAGCCACGAAGGTTCCAGAGAAATGTCAAACGACGATTCAAAACTAGAATTTGAAAATTTCAATCGTCATCATCGTACAGAGGCTACGTGCTATCGTATAAGGGTGCCAGTGACAACGGTAATAAAACTAATGCACCATCTCGGAGCTTGACCACGACCACACTCAGTGATACTTATTTCACTGGGGGTATTCTTCTACTATACGTTTTAGAAATTCTAAGGCAAAAGGTTCATTTTTTATTATTTCTTACGGCTCAGTAGTTTGGCATTACAAGCAGCAGTAAACGAAACATAAAAAACTATTGATCAATATATTACTGGGATGCAAATACTGCTGGAGTGACAGATGCCAAACAATTCCTGACGGATAATAAAACCACAGCCTTTCGATCTGTCCTGATAGAGGAGGAAACTCACTGTCAACTCCTCTGAAGTCTTGCAATCGGCAGCATTTGGTTACCCCTGAATCATTCGAAATCCCGGTAGGGGTGGTTTCGTTTCTAGTTGACTGGTATGCCAGATGTGTTAACTACTTTGCCGCAGCAGCGACCTTCATTTTTGTGGCAACTTCTCTTGACTTTGCGCGAGACATTCTCACCTTCAATCATTTTGAAGCGGCTACTGAACACTCAGCTTAAAAAATTATTACTGTATAAATCTTTCGACCTTGATTACTTACTCATTCACGGTTTCTTGTGCTGATATACTCTGAACTCAAGTAAACAGATATGCTGTGCAAATCCTGTAAACATTATCTTCCGCTTAAGTGCCGTTTTAGCTGTAAAATCACAGTAAACAGAAACATCTGTTCACTGAAGAATGACACATCTCAGTAGCGGACTGTCATCATGCTTATAGACGAGTGAACACAATAATATGATTTGCTTACTACGACCCATCTGCACCTATTAGTACGCATGTGACGACTACGAGTAAGAAAATTTTGATTGGTTGATCGGGTTTCAACCTAATCCTAAATGAATGTTTGATAGTTCAAACGCTGTGTCAATTTCAACTCACTTACAACACAATGCAATTTCAGGCTATTGATCTAGCTTCCATCGAATCTCGTCGGAAGGAGAACGAACACCATCACAGTGATCATAATAACACGCACAAACCGATCGTTCGACAACCTGGACTGATGATCTTGTTCTGTGTTCTGTGCGGCTGCGCCGCTTTGTCCACTCTGACTTTGGATATCCTAATACTTACCCGATTTAAGGGACAGAGTTTGCATTCTGGAATCGGAATCTGGACGGGACTACTCGGACTTCTCGTAATCGCAGTCACTTGTCTGTTTCTTCGACTCCAGACCAACTTAATGGCCATCGTCACACTCGTGTTGGACACGTTATCCTTTTGCGTTAATTTATCGTTTTCTGTACACATTACTTTATCTCTACATGACCCCACCCGAGTAAGTATGACCAAAATAGTGCGTGATCTAACAATTGGACTCACAACTTCTTGTTTGCTTTACGCATTCTTTTGTACAGGTCATTTCATTCTAGTGTCGCAGGCCACGTGCACCCCTTGTAAGCGCAGATATACGAGCTGAGAATCATTTCTTGTATTTTTTATCACTTAGAACGACTTATTTCATATCAAGTCACATGAAAACATCCTCCCTTATTGGCTGAATTTTAGGCGTTGTTGGTGCCATAGAAACTCATGGAACGTAAATGTTTGGTTACACTCATGGGTACAAACATTGGTCCTACTCTATCAGAGGTCCAATTGTTTAATGATCAGCCCAGGAGGCAGCTTTGTGCTCCGCTCACACTAAGCTGACTTAACCGATCAAGAAGTCAGATACTTAGGGGAGGCCAGTAATCACGAGTGTCCAGATTTACCAAGATGTTTATTATAGGGCATACCTGTTCAAGTGAGTGAACGAAGCGTGGCAGATATTTGCGAACATGCGCTGTGTGAGTGGTCGATAATGAATGGTCGATCGCAGGGTTAAAGGTGGCTGACCGATATCTCCGTCTGTCTGGGATATTTCTGATGAGTCCGCTGTAGCACTGCAGTAAAAAGTGATCCTTTGTGCGACATAGTTTGCATTGAATCACTGGACTTACGGAATGCCACAGCATGGGAGAGGTCAGTTTTTCAACACCGTCGCTGTTATTTCTTCTGAGAAGGAAACGTTTTGCTGGGGAGATTGAGTCGGCGAAAACGGCGAGTCACCGGTCCCGCATGAAAACCTGATTGAAACTTCTGATTTGAAAGAGGTATTTTGATCTGATCAAAAGTAATAGCCATTCAGTTGTTCGAGCACACAGCCTTCGCAAAATAAAACGTTCCGTTGATAAAAGCGGGGTCATCTCTCTGAAGAACTTGAAAGGGGTTGAGTTTTTCTTACGGAATGCTTCCTTAATGTATGATTACCAAAGGACAACGAGTTGTTTTCCCCCGTCATATATACGTATATATATATATATATTATAGTACGAAACTGGCAGAAATAATGGTAGTAAATCATGAAGTACTTTCATTAGCTGTGCCAGTTTCGTGTTGACAACAACTCTAATTTCCTGTGGAAAACTCATGTAACTTCGGCCCAGCTGGTGATGTTATCGAGATCTAGTCGGAGACTTGAGAACAATACTAAGAAGAATTGCAGTTTGCGGATTAGTTAATCTACTCATCCAGTCCAGTCGAGAGCGTATTTTCGGACCTATGCGCACTACGAGTCGCAGGTTTAAATACGAAAAACAAACGTGCATCAGGTGTAAACGGGGTAGAACAAATCTTCCTGACGTGAACCCGCATGACTTCAGTACTTCATGGTAGCTGAAATTTCATGACGTAATGAAGGAAGACCACTTATCATCCTGTTATTAAAGCCTAGTAGTAAGTACACAAGGTGCGGAATCTCGTATAAATTGGCATTTCAATATTTCAAAGGATACTTATTTTTCCCTAACACATTACAGTGACCGAAAATTGCATTGCCATCGGAATAGTTACAGAGTCTTTAGGTCATCTTTATTTAGCAAACTTACACAAAAGGTTCGTTGCTTATTGTTATGAACGCCTGGTAATACAATTTCCTTGGTTCAGAATAATGAAAAAAACTTGATAAAACCCAGGTCCAGGAATCGGTTCAATCAGGGAATAACCCGACAGTTGAAATGGTCACTTTTTATCGGCTGGCACGAATTGCATCGTTTCCGGGACTATATATGACCCCGCGACACGCTGGCGCACTGTTCTCATGTGAATACACGCTCGTTGTGATTACATTTGATTTTAGTAGATTTATTAACTTTTCTTTCAATTAAGACTTTACCTCGGAAGTGTAACCAATCTATGGATGATCATATACACGTTCTTCGCACCGCACCCCCGTTTGAAGCGGACAGGTGTTAAGATAACACGATCCGCGGACTCGACCACCCGTATCGTCTTGTGATGACAGCGCACAAAAACCCACTTCAAAACCACTTACACTACACCCAGCGAAACATCTATAGAGTCAAACAACTCACGAAATTCAAATAGTCAAACAATTTTCTTCAGAACCTTAGAAGCTAAACCACCAGACACTGAACGATGCGTATAGCGACAACACAACACCAGCTACCGAAACAACCCGATGCCTGTTCAGCCAAAACCACATACTCCATATTCTGTTAGCGGCATTCAAAGCATCATAAAGTTGATGAGTTTATCCCCTGATTTCAATTAATCAATGGCTTTAACAGCAATCCATTGAAATCCTCAAGTTCAGGGATCTGCTATATACAACTAGTCTTAACTTTTGGCTGGACCACAATAGCCTCACCGGCTTTATTGGTATAATCATCAACTGGAAAGATTGAACTCATGTGTAAGTAGGCAAAATTTTCTCCATTAAGCCAAATATCCCTTTCCGTTTTGTGGAAGTGAGAAGCAGTTGGTGACTGAAATGCAAAAAGCACAATTCGCAACGTACAACAGCAGTTTCAACCTCACCAGAGTAGAACTCAGCTTCCAGTTTTTCTTTGAATACCAAGTCGAAACCCACAGCGTATGGACTACTGTCAGGACGCGCCCAGACATGAAAAAAGCACATGTGCAGAGAGTGACGCATCCCCAAGGTCACCATCGGTTCGACACGTCCGGAGAGTAGGTGAGCTGGCGGAGCTCACCAAACACGGCTTGGCGATATACGACCAGCGTAGTGAGCCTGAGACTGTTCACGACCGGAACATCGCCATTGGCTGTACGGAGCGAACAAATGAACGACCACATTTGGCCATTTAGTCATCCTATATATTTAGGCAAACGCTCTATATGTTTTGTCCTGACAGTACAGCCGTATCCCTAGTTCTCTGTCTTCTCCCTGTCGCGTAGTCTGGCAGCCTCAGTGCAGGCGTGACCCAATGGACGGCCACCCACGATACAACAACTGCTGGGGTTGGTCTTCAACTAACGCCTATATTCAACTTTTCTAAGAACATTTGAAGGTAGGGTATCCCAATATAAACGCTTATTGGATTTAGTTACTCTGTACTTCGTTGTCCTTAAATATTTCTGTTGAATTTCATGATGTACAGTGCTAATTCTTATTCCAAATGCTTTAAGTACATCACATTTAAAAATTCTAATGCCTTACGACTTTTTAGACATCTTTTCATCTACATCTATCTGATATGAGTTCCCTTTATTAAGATGGATGCTGATGGATATCAGTCCAAGGTAATTTTGCGAATGATTATGAACAAATAGAAATATAGACAAAATGCTTCTCTGGCCAAAAGAGGTAGATCTGTCCCCGGCCGTTCTGGTAAATTTCGATTGTAATATTAGAAGTTTAGAAAATCCAAAATAAAAAAAATTGCATGCTTTTCGTTATCGCTGAAGCTACCGTATCAAAACGCGGACGTCGGTAAAGAGGTACAATCCGCGAAGATATTAAGTGCTTTATTGTAGTGAAATAATTTCCGTTTCACGGCCTGGTCTTCAAATCATAGTTGTTCTTAGTTACTGCAGTCTTCTTCCTTCCGGTTGGAACTACTCGACAACAAAAAGAGATTTTAAGGAGCTGGAGAAATCGATCTAACAGGTTACGTCCAACAGTCGATAGCACAGTACCATTCAATCAATTCTGTGATCTGCTCACCGGCGAGGTCAGCTGATGTGTACTAGATATGCACTAATTTGACAGCATGAATACCCAGCAAAGGCCTCAACAGCAAGCACATCCAACAAGGACCTAAATTAGACGATATTGTTCAGCACGACTCATTCCCACTTCACAACTTCCCTACATCGCCTGGCTAATGTCAGTTCTATAGTGAGTATCGTAAAAAGCTGGAGGCTATTGCGTTACTATTTCTGATTTCACGCACGAGCAGAAGTGAGAAATAACAAATGAATACCACTTTAAATTTGAGTTGTGAAAGCACTTAAACGCGCCAAATCCAGGCGCCGGTTTAAATAAGATGCCTTATTGGTTTCAGTGAAAGAACACTGGGTCCTCCAGTATGACAAATGCATGTCACGGAAATAAGTAGTGTGTCATCGATCCGGACCGATTAGATTATAGCGTCTGCCATGTTTTGGAACCAGAGAACGAAATCATATCGAAAAACTCACCGGCCCACAAAACACCGCCTAAAAATTTCTCGCCACATGATAATTAAACGGAATGGATTGTCACAAGTTTGCAGCAAACTTTCCTGATTTTTAACGTGTGCTGTGGTATATAAGTCAAAACCTGGGTTTCCGAGACTCATTTACAGGAATACGCGCATTCATAGAATGCATGAATTGAGCAAGGTGCAAAAAGAGTGGTTCTATCTGTTCGCCTGTGAAGAATCTTCAAACGGAGGATTGAGTGTACGTTCTACGAAGAAAAATACAATGCAAAAGACTACGAGTGAGTTCAACATCGTGGCGTCGTTTAACACGATGAAATAAGTCTTTTGAAAGGTACAATTAGCTTGCACTCGTTACACGCTACTCGTAAGGTTGCTGAAAATTCCTAGCATGCACTCTAGTATAACGAGGGGGGAAAGGGTTTGGTTGGCATAGTTTCTCCGATCTTTCGCGATGAGACATCTGCTTTTGGAGTTAAAATTTTGACCATTTTCGTCATATACGGAAAAAGTTGCCCCATCTACCGATGTCACAGTTTCTAGCTTGTATTTTGGATGTGAATGTAAAATTAAAATCCAACCGAGTATTCCTTTTTACTACTTTTGAATGGAGAATTGCTGTCTGTTGTTTGGTCACCTCATAGGTCGATAAACATGTTTGCACCAATTTCGAGACCACGTGATCACAAATTTACCAGATGAGTGCCAGAGACCTGGTAGCCTGTCTGCATGTGATGACTTCACTGAAGTGTTCACAATACAGGATCTTGTTCGTTCTTAATACGTGTAAAAATCATCATCATTATCAACAGCATGACATCAGCATTTAACACCGATGGTTCACTGCCGTAGCCAGGCGAATTCGGCTAGTTCGGAAGTTAGTACTGCATGAAAACTGTCTGCGATCAGCACACAGCTGAAGCAATCGTTCCCCACTGTCCGTACGTACCGAGTCCAATCCATGTTTACCTTTTACTTGAGTCTCAGATACGTTAAGCCTGCCTGTTTGTGCATTCAGATCTCCGGCAACCACCACGATGTCTGAGCTTTTATACCGCTACAACAGGGCATTCAGGGCGTCATGAAACCGGTCTTTGACGGCGTCGGAGCTACAGTCGGTTAGGGCGTAGGGGGACACGATAAACAGACATCTATAAATCTCTCGCTTGTGAGACTCCTTCACCCATGTTGCCCGACGAACTGCACAGAGGCGTCTGTCAACAAAAATCCAGTCAAGCAGGGATAATTCCGCCGGGGACTTGGGACGATACCAACCTCTGCAGATCCCGCCGCAGCAGCCTCCGGATCACCAAAGTTGCGCAGCCGGAAGCGCTTGGAGATTGACGGAACGGTTAGCTCAACCACTGTGTTTGCACTTGAATTCTCCTTTCTGAGACACTGAACACATCAATGCTAAGCGAGTCCAGTGTCAGAATGAGAGTAGCTTGTTGTCCTGTTTGCTTCAGGTTGCGGAGATTGAAGGTGGCCAGGTAGACTGGGCGCCAAGGCTTGAAGACTGATTTGGAGATATCTGAGGATGTCGGTACCATGAGGAGCAGATGCTTTAGGCAAAACCAATGCAAGAAGAACGGATTCATTAGTCCTAGGTGCTGGGCCTACAAGGAGAAAGTTATTAATGGAGTGGGGAGAGGGAGAAGAAAAAGTATGTGAAGGAGAAAGAAGGGAGGCGTCAGAAGTAGTCTGTTTTCGCTTACTCGCCATGCTGTATGCAGCGAGTAAGGCGACCCGGCTGATGGCACCATGCGACGGCCGATGTGGCATGAGTTTATTAGTATGTGTGCAGTTCATGATTGTACATGGGCTAAGATACCGTCAGGGTGCCCACACCTAGACAGGAGGACGATTAGGGTCCTCAACCAAAGCCTTTCACTCAGAAGCCTAACCGCAAGGCAGTGGTGTTCGGCGGGAAATGTAAATGCGTTACCATTTGTGCGGAACAAATCGCCACATGTTTCAACCCCCAACCTGGAGGGCCAAAAGACTGGGTTCGTCAGACCTCTACCCACTGAGCAACCGGGTATGAGAGGCTCTGTGAATGTCGCGGGTACACCCTCCCAGTACAGCTAAATGGATCTCTGAGGTGCTCAAAACCGTCACACCACGGTAAGGTCCAGTCCCTTCGTGATGTGTACGAATAGGAGCACTTGATTACGCATATTATGACTTACAAACAGAAAACTCTTGCGTTTTTTGTATGACTTATTGCTTTCAACACTAGAAGGAGGTTTATCTCTGTACTCCGATACATACCGTTAGGCTTGATAGGTAAGCTTGTGATCTTTAAATTAGATAGCTGAATAGCTATTCGGTCCAATCATACTACAAAGATCAACAGTGATAGCGCTAGAAGCTCAGTGTCATTCTAAATGAATTAGGTTACTACAGAAAACTTCTAGGTTTACGGTGATTACACTCATTTGCCAACCAATTTGGTTTTCACGTGATACTCAGCTGAATCTCTCATGTTTCATTTGGGATGATATTCGAGATATCGCAGTATATTTTCATAAAGGAAACTACTCACATGTTTGCTGAAAACTCTTCGACAGCCCACGATCGGTTTCGCCCTCCTACGGCTAACCAAGTAGGGTTGATTGTTTACAAGAACACTGGGATCATAGGTACATCATGTCGCTCTGCTCGGAGAGTAATATGAACAGGGCTTTCAAGTAATATGTAAATTTTTGGATTGGTATCAACTGTATAGGTTCACCTGTATAGGTTATAGCTATATTGGAGTTTTCTACCGTAAGTTCTCAAATCACCCCTTTTAAGGTATGGACTACATAGGGCATTAAAATGTCACGACTTATTTCCTTCGTCTAAAGTACACAAAAACCAGCACCCTCCGAGTACTTTCGGAGCTAGGTGCGTGACGGAGGCAATTTCAGCTTGTAATATTTGGGACAACATTATGCCGCTTACTTCGTAGTGTGGCACATGAATATGTTGAATGCACAAACGGAAACCCGAATCATATTTAATATGGCACTAAAGTGCTCCAGATCAATACTTGCAGGTTATCCGAGTAAGAAAAATTGACTGGTACAGGAATGGAAGTTTGACCAGATATCCCACACCAAAACAATCCCAGTTTGACAAGGAATCAAGTAACTGATGAATGGTGCACCTTAGCGTTTCGGCGTAGACTGGCTTCAAACACTAGCTGAAATCTCCATTGAAAGCGAACACTAAGAACCAAAATAGCCTCTGATGAAGTCAATATCAAATGGCTTGAACGTGACTGAACAGAATTTACACTATTCCGTAAGTAAAGAGAGGCGGGCCTAATTTCAAAATATTTCCAGTCATTTTTGCAAAAGAAGACAAAATATCATTGTAGAGCTTTGCCGGTAAGGCTCGAACAAGGCAAAAGTCTCTTGTAGTGATTGGACGCATAGCAAGACAACATTCCATCTTACAATGATATGATACATAATATTATATATATAATATAGATGGTTACTCAACAACGAAAGCGGAAAATATTAAGAAAGTAGTAGGAACCACCAATAACAGGTGGAACGAATAGGCAACAAAAAATCAAGTGGTCGATTTCTTCAAATATGGAGTCTCGCTATTCGTCAGTAAGCATACAAATCACTGCCTTATCCGGCTTCCCTACAGGTCGCCAGTTTGTTGGTGGGTGTCTATGGTAGACTAATCTGGTTGGATTCAGTACGCAGACGAACCGAGAAAATTTGCTTTTAAAAAGCAGTATAATCTAAATGGTACCCAAATAGAGAAATGTGATACGAATATTAGAATAATATATTTCGTCCACTTTTAACCAAGCCGACAGATCCCAATTGCTCCATTAAGTTCTGGGTATCCCAACTGATGCACAGGTATTTTTACTCGGTATGCTAACCGTTAGTTTTCTATGAACTCCCTAGACAAGTTTACACGTTGTCGTGGTGTCTTAGATACAGCGCGGCAGTGGTCCTGTAGGCTACAGTAGCTGGATTTCGGCTCAATAATGTTCAACTTTACCAGGAAGGCCAACGGGAAGCACTCCAAAGAAGAGAATTGATACTTCATGAGAAGGCAAGGGTGCATGATCGCACTGTTTGCTGCAACAGGATTGTGAAAAGAAAAAAATGTTTGTTTCAGATATCCAGCAGTCAAATTTGTGGACGAGGACGGAAGGATTAAGAGTGCTCGGTTATGTAATCCACTGACTGATCGCATGACAGCTGACTTTGCGTACCACAGCAGTATCCGAACAATTTCAAAAACTCACGATATCATTGTTATTTGAAATAGCATTTGTCGTGCGCAGTGGCACTAGGAATCTCACGTCAATGCCCACGCTTGGTACCATCAAGCTAGGTCAGTTCCTATCATCTTGTGGGCCAGATCCTGAAGTTAGACCATGTAAGTTGGGGATAGGGTGCCCAAAACAAACTCCTATTCCCCCACCTCTGCCAACATGATGCGGGTTGTAAAAAGGAAAAAGATACGCCAATTCTGAACCTGAAATTAGAGGAATGTCCTGAACAAGCACTGTGGATTTAGGAATGAATTACGAAATAGTGTTGCCAAACAAGAACTCAGACTTAACAGGAGAAACCTCTTTCCACTTAGCCGGACACCCGTGGCCGATCATCGAGGGCTACATGTGGCTGGCGCCGGTCATACACGAGATGACAGCCGACGTGAAGTTAATACTGGATTCGCAGCTGCGGATCACATGAATCAGAGAACAGTGTGAACTCGGCTGTCAGAGACAAGGTTGTTCACATAGCAAACCTTGTAACCAGCTCTCGGACCCGTTCAGCTTCGCCCCTTCAGGCGATTTCCTTTCCATCTTGGGTCGAAAAACGTGGATGAAGTTAGTGGGTCCATTTGGAATGGGATAAGTGAACGGCGACGGTAAAGGACCATCGGCGATGTGTATGTGAACTCTCAATGACAAACACGTGGTTTATTGTGGGGCGAACACAGCTGGCCAAGTGGATTAATCCAAGGCATCTAACAGAATGCATCATTGGGCGGCAAAGAGATGTCAGTAGCCTACGGATCAAAAAAAGTAAGGCGTGGATAACAAAGCAAGTATTGCACTTAAAATGCTATCACTTCTCTGACCAAAGGAAACGTATTCTAAGTGGGGTACAAGAAAACAGAAGTGATCAAAGAGTGCATCGAGTGGATTGAGAATCTTACTCAATGTCCATTGGATGAACAGGTACCAAACATCGTTTCAGAATAGCTCGGCAAATAATCATTTGTTTTCAACTAGGCAATGTTTTGTTTTTGACAAAAGCTTCATCGGGCCAAGTGAGCAGGCCATCAAGTTGGTCAGGTTTTAAGGCAGACGGAAAATCAATCAGTAAGTGGCCGAACACACCAAAAAAGCAGTGTCCGAATATAAATACATATCCACATAGCTGTTGGGGATACTGATTGAATAAGGCAAGAACAGAGGTGAGATTGGGTAGATTAGAATCGGTCACTAATATCCAAGAGACCCTAGCATCAGTACTCAAGAGAATACTCAGGCGTGATCCGACGGTCCGTGGTCTGACCAATAAAAGGTCTGAAAGCAACTCAGAAGCACCAGGAACAGAACTCCGAAGCGCTAGCAGAAAACAAAAACGTGTAGTAGACTATAAAGAATTTTCAGCTGATGGAAGACAAACAAACCGATGAAAAACTTGGAAAGATCTGCAATACCCTAGGAGCATGGACATATCAAGGTTGAATACTGCTCAACCGGCCGGTAAATAGTCATTTGATCTATATAGCTCACATCTCTCCACAACCAACGAGGACGTATGTATTAGACCTTCCTAGAGTAGCAGAGCTACAGACAGTCACAAAATGGGAAAGCACCCTCATCGGACGTTACATAAGCCGAATCGTCCAATTCGAGAAGATGTCGGCCCCAGAACGAAATCCTCTGACTGCTATTCCCAGTTTCGAAGATAAAACCTCAGGAAAAATTCTGATGTGCGGCGATGGAAGAAGAAGTGGAAATTGGACAAAGAAATGAGGCTGATGGAACATTGATACCAGGATGTGGACACAGTGAACATGACTATGGATCATGTCATGCTCGGATGCTTGCGTACGGCTACCAAGATTGCGGTGTATTGGTCTGTAGTGCTCTCGTCATTACTCAATGACAGCAAGTCCTGGATGCGATACAACAGACAACTTTAGGCTCTTGACCGATGTCACCATGCGTAAAACTCTTTGAATCAGCTTGAAGGAACGAAATCTAAGCACCAAAGCCTTTCGGATAAAAAAGCCATTTAATTTGGTGAGGTCTGATTCATGAACTCTTAAAGCGAGCTGTCTACAGTTAGCTACATAAATGAGTTCGAAATCCAAGACAGTCGGAAGCAGATAAACTTTCAAAGTGTGATTCCACCTTGGATCATGGGAGAGAGAATGTCAGTCGACAGTAACACTTTGAGAACTGTTATCCAACATGACAGAAGACGCTATACCTCAAAATATTGCAGAATAAGCGAGCATTTCCGAAGTGTTTTGATATTCTGAGTGCAGTTTCGATCATGTGTACTTGTTTGATATGCTAATACAAGTGACTTACCATGGTAGGCGTTGTGTAACACCAGCGTACTCAACTGATTACATGCTGAATGGGATTACTCAGGACGAGGTAAGTGTTCCATTTTTCGATTGCTTGAGATAACAACCTCACTAACCACCGGCTTAAGTGTATACTCAATAATCCCTCGGCATTGTGTAAGTCGGTGGATCATTTTATCACTTTCATGGCTCTCTACTGGAAAAGATACCGTAGCTTCGTGGAAGCTCAAAAGAATTGATTGGAGATAGTAGTGCCTCGACGGTAAACGAGTCATTATTGCCGGTGCGTATTGTTACGTCATCGTGTTTAGGACTGCTGGTGGTGGTCCGTGACAGGCTTTTGCTGGTTTCTCTCCCCATCTTGTTCTTACCGGTTGATATAACAGCCAAAGGCTCGCATGAAATACCATATTCGGTCCAAAGGAAACCATCTGGGGTTCTCCTATTATGTGTTAGCCTCCGGTCGTCAGACCTTTGGGCACCCAATTCGGGTGTTATCCATGCAGACTGGGAAATGCAGTGCAACAGCATCAACTCCCACCACCTCAGATAAAAGCTGACAAAAGTATCCGCAATCTGATATTATGACCGGTTTTATTGTCAATCCTAGTCAAAACACAGCTAGACAAATTCGAAGGAAGTGTATTTTACAAACCTACAGAAATAAGGAAATCTTTATGGTCAGAGTGTCTTCCCAAATCGCTGATAGAAGACATGAATTTATCAAGGAAGTAAATAGAATGATTAGGGAGGTGCCTGAAAATCAAGAACCATATCTATACTCTAGGGTTACTAGCGAGTTCATTCAGCTTAATATAGGGTGATTTATAGCACATGGGGGGAGTAACACCTAACTAAAAGCTTTCACGCAGTGATGCTCCGAAATAGGCAAGTAAGAGAGAAGTCAATGAACAAAACGACCAGCCATCAAAAACTTTATCAGAATGTTCAGAACGTTCAGCGTTGAGCAATAGATTTCAGAGACTTTCTTGGGTGAGCATTTTTTCGGTCCTAAATCAGGGTTCTTTGTGTGTAGCCCGTAATTCCGAAATACATACATGAGATGCCGGTCTATCACCGCCAAACAAACACGAGAAATATCCCAGAAATCAGCATATTTCCTGGCTCTTATTGCGTAGCATCACTGAACAAGTGTTTTAACTCGCCGCTTTAATTTTCATAGTTCAATAGCCAGTAGAGAGTCCACCAGAAATTACGTGCAAATTCAGCTTAATCACACTGCAGATCAGTCGCTCATGGTCACTGCTCAACTACTGACCGCAGATTTCAGGTTTGAATCCCTCTGGAGCTTCATGAATTGCGAAAGGTTATTGACCCCAGTGATGACAAAACAGCTGTACTGGGCTTCTTGGCTTTTTGGCGTAGGCTGACTTCAGGGCAAAGTGTCAGATGAAATTCAATAGGTTGTTCATTTATCCTACAAAGATAAAAAATACCATTTCATAAACGTCAAGATGTGTTTTTTTAAACAGCGGTAATGCCTCCTCATTTTGTCGTCTGGGTGTGGGTGGTTTTGAAGAGCACTTACCGGCACCACGATGGTTTCGAAGGTTTGTAATACTGGCAAATAAAATGATGTACGTATGCGTATGATAGACACTCTGCCTTCGGAACCCGCTAATAGAAGTTCCAACAAAGAACCAGGCACCATTAATTTATGAGTCGATTACTGAGTCCTAATTTATTACGATGCGTTTTATGGTCAGTAGAGAAGGTTACAGTATTCTGACTCCCCGGGTCGTTCTTTTGATTGACTGACGGTACCTTTCAAGACTGGAGAGCTGCACACCCTAATTGTCTTCTTAGGAAACGCATTCGGAGTTATACCTGGCTGTTTAGAAAGTCAGGACCGTGTTTCTTGAACGCGTGTCAGTTTTTATTGCTTTTGAGTTGCTAAATGCAACGAACCACCGTGCATGTAGATGTGATGATTAGCTAAGCAGAGTGAAAAAGTTTCTCTAATGATACCTACTTTTCCCCTATTTCTTTCGATGGGAAGTCACCATGCAAATTGAGACCATCGGATGTACAATAAAGCGAGGAGATGCATGACATCACCACAGCAAAACATGCGATTGTGGTTTGATAGCAGCCCTCAAGAACCAAATGGACTGTGTTTATGAAAGAAGCAAATATACCAGTACATGGTAATGAGAATCCACCGGGAAGAGTTACAGATCTGAGTTAGTTTTCTGGCTAGAATAAGGACTCTGCCTCCAAAAGCTAGCAGTTGGTTGTAAAAGAGACATAAATTGGGTACATGTCACTGAAAACTATATGTGACATATTTTCGTGCTATTATCACGCTATTCTGGTATCTCACGGGATAAATCAAATATCTTTGATAATATCAAAAACTATGCCTGCGTTGATAAAAAAATGTGGTATCCTTGAGGGCTTTGCATAGCTACAAACGTCCAATCTACGAAATCAAGTTAAATCAAGTAGCATCCTACTGGCAGCTGAATGTAGTTTAAATGAGAAGGAACTTTGTCATAACTGATGAAGTGAACAGATTGCGTAGTTTTGCGCGTATTTAGAACTTTATTTGTCGAGACGCATTTTGTTCGTAGGGATATGGCAGAATGTCGTTCATCTCCACAGCCGTTCCGCTACCTACCACCTAAAGGAAGCACGAGGGCTGATATACTGCTAGGATGCCCAAACCTAGACAAGAGCAGTCAAAATTCGGACGTCGGATTCCATCCATCAGCTATCTAAAACTTAGGGAGGTAATAAATACAAATTCGATTAGCTGCTCTCGCCTTTTCGTTCTATTTCAAAGCACAAAGCTTACTGCCATCTTCTTTAAGTCATTCAGGAGTGAGTAACTTGGTACGCTCATCGAAATTAACAAGCCAGTATCGGGTTAATGCTATTATGCAGGTAGAATTTCAACAGAATTGCAAGTCATGTATTTAATACCGTTTTGCGTGCTGCTGTTCTTGAAGTGGGATAGTGCGGTCATAATTTCCGTGCATTTGTGATCAGTTTGAATTCCTGGGTAATACTGTAAAGTATAGATTTGTCCGTTTTGGGATGTTTTTGATGACTATCCGTGGAAACTAATGTGGATCTGTCACCAAAAGCGCCTGAAGAACGGACAGTTGTGACACTGTTATCACATGTGCACTGACCAGCTGTTGAGACATAGACTGTAGAAAATTGCTCGAATAGTTGGACGGAAAATTTGTACATGAAAAATGACTCGTCATTATTTGAGAGCGTCCCACGGATGGAATCATTTTGTTGAGACTCTTGGTGGTGCTGTACTAAATCACTTTAGAGTTCTGTATATTTGCAGTTTCATCTGCACTTTCCACAAAAAATTGTGGGTACTTTGATTTGTTATTTGTCCCAGGACGGAGTAGTGTATGAACTGGACTTGTGAAACCCAAAACACTATATTTCTGGAAGCTGTTTGAATGGACGAGCGAATGTTTACATATTCGCTTAGTTCACGTATACTTTCATTCATTATGTCAATCCAACATTCCATCACTCTTGTGCTTACAAAAACTATTTTCTTATCATTTTTTATTGATACGCTACCATATCTGTCTACCACAATCTGTCACGCAAATCAGTCATACTGTGTTGCGCAATCCACACGACTTTGTGTGCGTCATCGTGGCAGTAGGCGTGTACTTGGGGATGTACTTATTTTCTACTCTCACTGGTTGACCATATTATCTGATTCGTATTTGCTTGTTTGGCTAGGCTGTTTGAAACACAGCGTTTACCTGGCTGATCTGATTGTGCGTGGTGTTTTGGTTGATGGGAAACATGATATGCGTGCATGATTTCCTGACGTCATTGGAGGAAAAAGGATGGCACGCGGACTGCAACGGGTATCACATTACAATCTATGTTACAATGCCCATGAGTTTTGTGCAAATATTTGAAGTGTGCTAAATCGTTGGAAAGCAGATGGTGTCGAATAAACGCGGCTAATCTTGACAGAACCTGTATAAGTTAGAGGCGTGTGGATTGAGAAAGATAAAGTTGAACTTGTTCATCTGGAGCTATAAATGCATTTTACAGCTTCAGTCGTGGTGGAACAATCGTGAATACAGCAGTTGCAATATTACTAGAGCCGAAAAGTCATAAACTCTCTTTGTTGGTCCCATACGCAATAAAGAATCCTGATCAGGTGGAATCACTGTAACTCATTAGACCAGATGCAGAATTGGGTCCAGGAGGGAGCTTGGCTGGAGACAATGAACGATACCATTGCCGTTTGTGCTGACAGTTTCTATCCAGATTGTCTGAATGCAGGCACTTCGGATGGTTGCCGTAGGTTAACCCTAAGTCCCCATTTCTGTCCCTTTTTCTTTCTTCTTTTCATTGTAAATATTTATCCAGATAAACTGACATGGTTTGTGTGGCTGTGAAGCGCCAGCCTTCTAATCTGGTATTGTCATTGATGATGATTTTGGCGACCATAAGAACTAGTCGATTCACTTAAATGAATATGAGGTTCAGTGAAATGATGGGCAACTGGATCAGGCCGCAAGTATATGGTAAATGGAAATGAGCGTAGGAATGAGGTGGTGGCATTTCGACGGATATAAGTTCCGCACAGCTCAGTCTTACTGAAGCCAAGACAAAGCAAAAAAACTGACCTGGTTTGTGTGGCTGTGAAGCGCCAGCCTTCTAATCTGGTATTGTCATTGATGATGATTTTGGCGACCATAAGAACTAGTCGATTCACTTAAATGAATATGAGGTTCAGTGAAATGATGGGCAACTGGATCAGGCCGCAAGTATATGGTAAATGGAAATGAGCGTAGGAATGAGGTGGTGGCATTTCGACGGATATAAGTTCCGCACAGCTCAGTCTTACTGAAGCCAAGACAAAGCAAAAATCCATAAAGTATATACGAAGTAAAGGGCGGTTTCACAACAGCTCCCTAGTCTTTTGCGTCATGCCAAATCCACCATTTGTCTCACTACTGGATGTGGTTGCAGATTGACCTAGTTGTCGCAACATTCCTGCCTGCCATTAATTTCTCCTTGAGGTAAAGCTCAAGCACATGGAACCAGCTTACCATCAGTACACGGTTAATTTCAGAACAGTTGAAATGAAAATTACTGTGACCCCTTCGTAATGTACTACTTATAAGGTTGCTGGAAATCCGTCGACAGCACACGACCGGTTTCGCTCTTTTTGGGGCTCATCAGGTAGGCGTAGCGACTGAAACATGAGACGGCCTAGTGCAGTACATTCAGTTGCCTGAGAACATCATAAACGAGAGATTCAGCTGGGTTCCAGGTGAGTCTCTCGAAAAAACCAAATTAGTTTGCAAATAAGTGTATATTCGCTACTGTGACCCCTCTTGCCGACATGTTGAGAACTCGATCCATGAAGATTAGTAACCATGCCTTCCTTCAAGATAGCCTTAATGGAGACATGAAATTTAACGCACATCCTGTTATGGTAAATGTAACGCTTGAAGCACACATCTATTCAACAGCTACAAAATATGCGGAATGAAACTAGGGTGATGATGGTGAGATTGTAATGCAGAAGGTTTTTTGCAGGTCTCTCCGGATTAGATCGATAGTGATGGCAGCCATAGGCTTTACTCTGACACAAACTGTGGTGTTCGATTCGGGAAAATATTGTCGTGAAGGAAGACCTGATAATTTCAATCGGCTAGTACATTTGACAACAAACTTTCCACCTAATGGGATAGAAACATATGAAATCTGATGCTTTTGTTATATCGTATTGCATGGCATTGCAGGACCCATCACAAAGCCTCTTCTAAGGAGATATTAAATCATGGAAAGGAAATGGTAGGAAGCTATTTGAGGTTGGTAGAGGAGACAGTGCTTCCTAAGAACGCTAGCAAGAAGGCTCTTGGACTCGAAATCTCACCAAAGCTAAGAGGTGGGAAACTTATCAAGAGTCCTTTCCTGTGTAGGACAAAATCTAATGTCTGGGTACTTCAGGAAGTTCAAATGAAGGCGACTGACTAATCCACTGCTAAATTAAGCATGGCTTACAAATCTACACAAGCGTCTGGTGCTTCTGTTGTGCGGTGTTACCATTCTCTTGGTTGCTGAAAAGGAGAGAGATGTTAGAAAAAAGACTCATGTGATAAAAGTTTGTGCGTATTGGATAGCTAGAGAGGTTTTGATCACCCAACCTCTAAAATTGTTTGTGGTTTGTTGGAAGTAATATTCGCAAGGCCATTTGACTGTTTAATGGAATCACGATTTTCAGTAAACTAAAAAGAGTTAGATAACATTGTGTGCGAACTTTATGGGATCACCAAATATATCCTCACCTGTCTAGGGTTTTTGTGTGACTTTTGTTTTCCAGCTGCTTTGGAAAGCCCGTCGACTGTCTTCGCAACAGTTTCACCTAAATTGTGTTCCTCTGACTGAAAAACGGTTTGCAAAAGCAGCTCAGAACATATTCCCTTTTCCGGACTACTATAGTCTCCTCCGTCAGACTTTGTGGTGATCCTTCTGTGGAATTTGTAAATTATTGACACTCGATCCTTAAATTCCCGGTTTTTTTTATCCCGCTAACAAAAATGCCGTTTATGTTAGACTGGAGTCAGTCAAACCCATCAGCGAAACCTTATCTTAACCCCACCGAGCGAATTAAAGTGGACACAAGCGTTTCAAACAGTTTGCACTTGGAGGGTATTTCTAGAACAACTGTCACAAAGTGTTGTATCAAAGAAAAGCACTTCAAAAAGTTCCATCAAAGCACAGTTAAATGAAACTGAGCACTTAATGATCAGTTTGTATGGAAGGCTCGGCTGTGAATACCATTCGGCTGAAACGTTTCAGCACATAAACTACTATTTTAAAGTCAAATTAGGAATTTTCGGCTCTCAGCTTCTAGAAAATATTCTGAATTTGAAGTGCTGTTCAAAAACAGTTTCGGCGGGATGAAATATCTATGAACTTGATATGTGGGAGTACAGTGTTGTTAGTTGTTCACGGGTTCCATGTGATTCCACTATGACTTCCTCGCAGTAGTCTGATAATCATATTCGAATTAAGTACGTGTTTTTTGTCCTACGTGATATGTGTTCATAAACTTTCCTCTAATCCTTGTTCCCTCCTCGTAAAAGGACATTGTTATATTCATGGAAGTCAGTCATATTCTGAAATCTGACACTGTAGAATACACCTTACCAGTTGTTTATGATACTCACTTCATGCATTACACTCACCGAATTTCAAGATGTGCATTTGACTCTGACTGGGCCAGGTGCATATAATCGATATTATGTGATCACATGCCTTCCGCTCAGCTTGACTGGGTTCGCGAGTACCAAGAAGGATTTGCAGCGTTCCACACTGCTTTAGTTCAATCAAAACAAGGTGCACTTGCACTCAGAATCTACACTGACGTAGAACAGCAACACATGCTCTTGTTTGAATTAAAATATTTTATGTTATGCCTGCAAAAAACTGATTACGTTGTAGAACTGACAAACAGAAAACCTGTACACTGAATACAAAACAATATATTTTTGTTGAGAAAAACACCAACAAATATCCATTAACTGGTCGCTACCACCGGATCTACGAGATTTGGTGATTTCAGAGGCAGGGTTTCTTCCACCCGGAGATTATCAAGTGGCAAATCAACCAGATAAGTTTAGATTGACTATGCTCCATATGCACAGTAATAGCAAGAGTCAAGTCAGTTTTTCCATTCTTTGACGATGAATAACCAGAATACATAGGTTAGGACAGGAATAGGACTGTCCAAACGAGGATAATATCAACGCAAATATTTACCGGCTATTGAACTTTACCATTATTCGAATGTCAGTAAAAGTGCACAGAGCTATGTCATCATTTTTAAATGTCTTTCAGGCATACATGAGCACTATGGGAACTCAAAGGTCATTGAACACTTAGTGCGTGGTATCATATCAAGGTATGTGAACACTAGTACATGCTGGGTGATGGCAAACTATCAGAGACCAAAGATATAGAAGGTCTTCTGATTTCCGATTTCAATAAGCTAATGGAGTGAAACTCCAAAAAAAAGTGCACTCACAGGAAAAAACTAAACTGCCTCGGTGCAGTGTGTTTCCTCTGCAAAGGTTTTAAAGCTACGCTTAAGTCAGAGGAACAAAAATAAGAGCATCAATAAGCTTTTTGATTTGTTGTAGTTAAAAGGAGAAAAAATGTTGTTAAGACGATGGCTGCGGTTCACACTGATAGCCGAGGCGATGGAAATTACTAAGCATCACAGCGTGAATAGAATCGAGGGTGTGGAACTGGCGAGCATTTGGAAAGCCGAGTTGACACGTGACTGTGTGGTTGTCAATCCACGTGGAATCACTCGCGAAAATCGGGGGGTGGGGTGGAAATTCCAACCCAAAAAAAGGTCACAGCATCCCTCTAACACAACCATCTTAGCACTAGCTCATCCACACAGACGGACAGAAGGTTTAAACGACGTTCGAATGAACTGAATCAGAAGAGCTAGACCCTAGGCTAGTCCCAAACATATGTAGATTCCCCCATCGACCCAACACTGGTTCAAGCACCCTAACACACAAAAATCCCTCGGCTGACACCCAGCAGAGATTTAGCTTAACTTAGCTGATTGGTTCTCCTTCCGCCTTAAATCTCGATCAATCTCGGAACCTAGTCACTTGGCCTAACGAAGCTTTTGCGTGAAAAGCAAAACGTTGCTCAGCAATAAATCTACCGATTGTCACCAAACTTTTTCGAAAACGATGACTACTCAATCGGTTCCAAGTATTTTCCATCTGACTGAAAAATGTTGTTCTTATTCATTTTACTGATCGGCATCAGACATTAGACAGTGCGATTGTGACAGCATGATATCTATGTAGAACTAAGCCCTCTTCCAAGCTGATATCCTCACAAAATGAAGGCACTGCTTTGGCATCATTTGACTAGTGGCTATTAGATAGTTTATCTACACTTTGGTTCTCATAGCACTGTCGCATTGTCCGAAAAAAGCTTAGAATTACATCAGATATTCTGCTTTGTTCGTGAAGTACAGAAACTTCAGGGGCTTTAATTTCAATTTCCCTAGGACAAGGCTTTGATCGTTCACATTTATAAATCAGTCATTGTATCTGTGTACGACACTTTTGGCACATGAGTCAGGTTTACGTGTGCATCTTAATCAACTGAATACTACCCTACCTAACCTCTTCGGTACTTACCGCTCGAAATTAGTAGTTGAGTTATTCAAGCGATTTGTTTGACAGAACAAGATTCAGCGCATTCTCAAAATCAGACTGGTCATCGAGGTGGAAGCCGTCGCGTTAAGAAACCTGGAGTGATTAAGAAACATCTAGTTATTTTTAAGTGCACTGTGGGTACACACCTACCACATTACTGAATAATCCCAAGTACGTCATCAGGCAAGTCACATTTGTAATGACTGCTGATATATAGGCTGTACATAGCTATAGATCAGAACATCTTTTCACTTGTCAACTTCAATAAAAACCGAGGCAAAGTTGGCCGAGTTTTTAGAGGAAAGAGCACGAGGTTGTGGGTGTACGAATTTATGAGGGAGACGTCGTTTGAGGATGGAAGATCTCTGGTCACTCATTTGTGCATTTCAGGAATCACAAGATTTTGGCTTATATTCTCAAGAGTCTCTAAAATTTCCTTTTAGTGAATGCACACGAAATGGTGTGCTATCTACTAGTTTAAAACGTCAAAACTATCGGATGAATTTTGGCCGTCTTGTGCAGACACGATGGCCTCGCTTGCTTAAATGTAACCTCGGTGAATTGCTCATTCAGAAGACAACACGTCTTCCAGTAAAGTAAGCGCGGTAATGGGCATTTCACGTTACAATTAGTGTATATGTACAAACCTAGCCAACTGAATTTTCTGTCAGTACGTGCTTGTCGAAACTATCATTCAGGCCGCCGCAGTACTTGGCGTTTTTTCTCTTCAATGAAACTTGCTACGGGTCATTTGAACTTCCCACGAATTTTGAGTTTTTTGTCACCTGTCGACGCCACAGAAGAAACAATTGATAAAACACGGTTCTTTCAGATCCACTGCTGAACACATTTGCAATAATAACTATGTTCACTAATCACTAAACTCTAGGAAAATTGATTTTGGTTAGAATCCGTACTCCAACACTTTCTTCTAGAGAAGTTGGCTTAATGAAAATAGACAAAATTGAATTGGCACTGTCACCAGGGGAAATTGAATATAGTTACATGATAAAATTGCATACCTCGAGTTTTAGGTGACAAATTTTTTTCTCGAGAGTTCACGCCAAACGAATTCCTAGCCCTGCACGTGGTCTCATCATAAGGTCCAAAGAACGACGCACCACCTGTCAAGGAAGTTTATCTTTGAAATCAGACTTTTTTGGATGAAGTTCGTTGTGCCTAAAGTGAGCCGCCCTTAGTTAAAGTGTGCACACCTTTCTCACTAAGAAAAGCTTCGTTGCGACAGATCAAGTAACCGCATTATAAATAATCACACAAAACTCGGTACATCGAAGAGGGGATTTTGAAAGCGGAAGTTTAAAACGAAATTCACAGGAAATACACACCCTCTTGGTCTTTCAGCATCTCCTTTATTTAGTAACAGTTATTCGGCAGCTCTATTAGAACCATGCACACCAAGGAGGAAGGGAAGATGTTCAAAGAGATGACGTCTGTATTAAACATTAGAAGAATGCACTGTGTTAAAAGTGCTGAAGCTACCATCACTAGGATTCTTTTCGGGTTTAATTCATTCGTTTTTATGTTAACTGAGTGCCGTATGTGGGCAAATTTTAAGACATTATTTGATTTGCATAGGTTGAGAAGCTAAAATTACTGCAGGAAAATGTAATTTATTGGAGATCTGTTTTACTTCGCGAACTATAAATTAGTTTCTAAGATGTGAACTGGGGGACACGCCTAAGAAGTCCCAAGAACGAGCTGCTTCATTACGTCGGTCTGATGAAAACATCTGAAACCTTGTCCATTGGATAGAATACATTTGGAGCATGCAGAACAGTGTTCAACAATCTGCGCCGGTGGCAAAACAGTCGGATCTATCAGCCCGGTAATGTTCGCCTCAGAAATGTTATACTACTTTCTGAGAAAATATGCGCCAGTTTGACTTGTGTATTGAAGGCTTCGTGGCCTACGCCACTCAGCTTTTTCTGCAGTAACATCAGGTTTCGCTGAAATATGCCTACGATGGAGTTTGAGGGACTATTATCGGTCTCTGGCAATTTCAATATTCGAATGATGGTAAGGACCGGGACATTGCTGGTGGCTGGCATTACCAGCCACCACTCGACTGGAATTTCAGCTGGGGCACACTTGTTTGAAAGTCAGAAGAGTAAGGACATGCTTAGTGTGAAAGATATGACCTGGTGGTTTGCGCATGTCAGAATAAATAGTATCTGAAAAGAGGGAAGAGAGCCTGAGTCAGGGATATATGAAGCAAATCAGGAAGTTTGACGCAATTTTCTGGCTCGTCATTTGAACCATCCGAGAATCACGAAAGGGGCATTGTCAAACTAAGCACGCTGCTGAAGTACATTGCTGATTTCATGAAACAACTGCCAATACTCCTGAAGATTAGTTCCATTCATGTGAACGTTGGCTATCATCCACGTGAAAGCGGAGGCCATTCATAAGTGATCAAGTGTTTTTGCCTAGACCGACGATGAATGGTTGCGAAATCTGGTTGGGCGACTGGATGAGTACCGGTTCTACGCTCAGCTTGACTGAACTTATTTCGAACCATTTGACGACAGAGGTACTATCACACACACTTGCCAGACGAATTTAGAATAGATCCCTTTTATCCTTTTATCCCTTTATCCCTTTTATCCTTTTATTCATGACCTCTAGCGGTTTTAGCTTGTGTAAGTCCTCAATGCAGTTATCTGAGTGATAGCGAATAATAGATTCAGTGCATTCACCTAGCATACTTGGGAAGACTCATTGCTTGCTAGTCTACGAGCCTATTTGGCATTGGTTCTGCAAACAATTCTTATCAATAACTGCGCGGCCAAACAGGTAACTATTCACATCCAATTTAAATCTGCCTCGAAATGGCTCGCTAAATTTGTCTATATATCACGCAAATAGTTAGGACCAAATTTCTCGTCGTTTCCTTGATCCGACCACTGTTCTTGTCACCCTGTTTTTTAGCAATGTGGTGGATACTCTGAAAATTCTAACCTAAAGAATGTAATATCCAGTTTATCGCGCGTTGATGATGCCCATTTCAACTACTGAAGAAACGATCACAAAACAGTTATTCCGTCCGATGAGCAGATTGTCAAGCATGAATAAAGTCCTTCAAATTACCGAAGTTCTGACAAACTGCTGGGACATTATTATTTGTTAAAGTCGGTTTTTGCCAGCAGCATACCCACAGCAAAATCCACCAGAAGGGGACCGCAACACTCTTACTTGAATATTAGTCCTCTCTTGAGGGAACACACTTACACAGGATTAAATGTGGCAACTGAGACTGACAACCTCAAAATCCAACTCCCATCCATAGAGAGCAGATGTCACAAAAACCAATGTCTCACAGTCTGTAAACCTTTCCATTCTTTCAGCAAAACGTACCTATACAGGACACAGGTTCGTTGCAGGCTTAGTATGATTTGTGACTAACGGAACACTAGAGGTTTATTCCTTTTTACGACAAAGTTTGTACAACTTTGTAAAACGCATTTTTTTTCAAGACCCGATTGCTGGACTTTATCATTTGAAGGATGAAGTCTATGAAACTCAAACCGGCGGGACGCCTCGTACAGAAAGAACGTGTCTCTATTTAACTTTCACTAGGGCAAAAAGTTGATCAAAAGAAGTCTGAGGCATTTCTCTGATCTAGAGCCATTAATATAGATTTGAATATCAGCTGAGCTCCCTACAGTGTGATCCGAATGAAAGACTGATTTCAGACCCTAACATCAGACTCTGCATATACCCATTCGGTACACATGTCGGCTTCCACAAGTTAGTTGCACGCTTGAGCCGTGTAAGAGTGAATTCTTGCTCAGACCATTTCACGTCAAATTCGGCTAAGATCGATCACATTACAGAAGAGAAAAAATGCCCCCTATCTAAGCAACCGTGCAACTATGCATCTTTCCAAAATAGTCAAATTTATGTTACAACTTAAAGCTACCAGCTATTAAAATTTTGTTTGCCTACGATCAACTCAGCTGCATTCATAAATGTTTGATATACACATAAGTCAGTCTAGTGTAAAGTTCCGTCGCACCCGTTGATTGTATTCACTCATTTTAGCCACAGACCTTTTCATGTTGATCGTTCTCGCATAAATTCGTGGTGTTTTGTTATGGTGACGGTCACATATACCAAAATTTCTACTCCTAGTAATATTACTTATTTGTACACCTTGAGGCACAAGGACCACGACTACTCGAGGGTCATATGCAGATTTGATAAATCATTACTGAATAGATAAGCGAGCACACACACAATCTGTTTACAGCACACTATTCAGTCATCAACAAGCATCCACAAAATAGAACGTTTCATCTTTTACCGCTATTCAGGTAGGCCACATAACCAATCCATTTCTGGTATGTTCACATGTGAAAATCGCCAATCAGCACCATCGGTGAGAGTTAGTAATAACCGAAACCACTAGCCTTGGTTTATTGAAGGTTCATATAGCTAGAAAAGTATTGATTACCGCAGTGAGTATTGGTGGTGTTTCTTACGTTGTCGGAAGTCATTGTGGTACCTTACCAAAGGTTAACGAAAAGTGCTGAGGCGGTAAGGTTCTTCTCCTCTCCGTTGAGCGCGGTAATCTCCCATTGAGTTGAAAAACCACTTTCGGAACCCTGACAAGGTCTGGTTTTATGATGTATAGCTGTTTTAAAGCAACCAGAGGACTTTTATACTCGACTGATTTTTGTGCAATTTTCCACCTCCGGTACATTTGCCAACTGATTTCGAAAATCCGTGACCGAATAACTGGGTGGTGGGAATAGCTAAAGTCGATCAAGACCCAAAAAAGCACTGTCGTATACCAATTCTGGAGTGCACTTCACAACTCAACCTACGAAGTGTTAGGTGAAGCATAAATTGGGGTTCATTTCGGCTCACCAAGCCGGCTTAGGGGCAGTATCTTGTGGGTCACATTGGCAAAGTCAATTAAATACTTCAGTGTTGTTTGATCCATTAGGGCTGGATTGTACATGCTCCCAAGTCATGTAAGATCGAACCAACAGCATCCCTCCAATAATGTGGGGAATAGGCGGTAGTGTGCATGTGAAGAGATAGAAGAATGGCAGGGAGTAGCATTGATGATATCAATACCGAAATCCCACACATTCGGGGTGCATCAAACTAAAAGGGGTTAACAAAATGCAACGGAACTGAAGGAGTTCAGAACAGTTGGTTAATTACTCACATTTTCTGACTACGCTCGCATTAAAGAAACACTCAACTAAACCTTATGATATATATATATATATATCTATATATCGGTCAAGTGTGCTGAGTAAAGTTACTATTGTATTTTAGGTTTCGAATTGGGTTCTCTAGCAAGTGTGCTAAGTTACTATTGTATTTTAGGTTTCGAATTGGGTTCTCTAGATGCAGCTCACTACTTATAAGGCTACTGAAAACCTTTATTTGTTTGAGCTGGTCTTAGGTTAAGGTATCAGCCCACCTTCGAATCCTAATGGAATCCATTGGCATTTAATGCTAGTTGTAGAGCTAAAGCCTAAACCCTTGTTATCCATCTCGATTACAGGGCCAGTAGCCAGTAGTACCTGCGCTAAACTACGCGACAGGTAATTCATTCTTGTTTGATGGAAAGTGTTGGATGGCCCATGAGAGATTTCGCCCTTCTTGGGTTTCATCGGGAAGGCACAGATTTCGACTACTTTGTTCTACTGAGACTCTTCACCAGCTAATAATCAGTTAGAAAAAAATTATGTCGGAGTAAGTGGATGACTCAGATGCATTCCAGTTGTAGCTCTCGGTTACGACTTTCTTCAACTGCTAGAATTCAGGTGAGTATCTCAGCAACTCACTTCGCAAATGAGTGACTCTTATAGAATAATATAGCCTCAACAGAACGATCAGCTACTTTGGCAAGGGCTCAGTTGTGCGGCTGGATTTGGTATCCCCTATGGATGAATATATTTACGGGCGGAGTTGTGGTATTAGTTAAGATTATCTAAGAAAGTCGTAGAAATTGTTTTGGTGAGTGTTTTTGCTGTTTCCTACAGTTGAGGGTCATTCATATAACTAAACTGATGAAAAAAGACGTCACCACAGCTTGCTATATGATGATATACGTGTATAGTGTTGTTTATTTAAACTACTAACGAAAATCATCTCTGCTGGCATACGGATCAGATTACATTGTACGATTTGTAGTTGAACAAATATTCAACAATAAGTTCAATCAGATTTTGCAATATACATTCATCTACAATAAAATTTGGTCATGACTAGAATCTCACATAAAATTTTGCTAAATCTCTCGTTTGCGGTGCTCTCCTTCAACTGAATGTGCTTCACCAGGCTGCCTGATGTTTCACTTGACACGATATTCGAGATTTATATTAGTGATACGCCGCTCATGAGGTTGCTGAAAATTCTTTGACAGTTCACAACCGGTATCATCCTTCTTGGCGCTCTTTAGGTAGGCACAGTCCTCAAGTTTCTTGAAATTTGGGTTTAAGTAGGACAGCAGGTTGACAGAAACTCGGGTAATGCGCCTACACGATGAACTCCAAAATGGTTATTTTGTTATTATTTTTTGTTATTTTGTTATTTTGTTATTTACAGACGACGCAGTTTCAGTCACTGGGACCTGGGACAGCTTAGGAAATATATCTTGTACACCAAAACAACAGGCATTGAAATGAAGCCTGGGATTTCACTCATATACATGGAATATGCGGATAATATTGTTCTCCTTTTTTTCAGATTCTTCAAAATGCAAGCCTTTGAAACAATTCTGATGTTTTTGCTCCACGGTTTGACACGCAGTTCACACCTGCAAAGTGTAAATTGCTGCCGGAAGACGGGTTGGGAGCGAACCAAAACCTCATGCTTCCAGACAAGCCAGTCTGTGCAGTGGATGAATTCATTTACCTAGGCCATTCCATGCGTTTCACTGGACGGCAGACGAGATATTTCTCGTATCACGAAGGCCAGTCTAGCTCTTGTCAAACTCCGATAAATATGGCGCCTACGTGAAACTAGATTGTTCGTCACAGGTAGTGTATACACTTTGATGGTGCGATACTTGCTGCTTTATGGATAAAACAACTTGGCCTGTACGCACAAATGACGTAAAAGCTGTTACATTTTGACTATTGGTGTCTCCGATGCCTTGGCAGGGTCTGATTTATGCAAGGTGGTTTTAGGAAGAAGGAAATCTCGCACGATAGACGAGTTACTCTAGTGGGGATATACACATTGTATGCCAAATAACCATCTGCAACGCAGAGCTATTTTTCCATCCCTATATTGAATAGAAGCGACCAAGAGGTGACGAAAACAATGATAAGTCAACTCACTCTGCTCGACAACTGCTACCTTCTCGGATGGGCAATCTGGGGGGGGGGGGGT
>NW_008751688.1:1901792-1903149 GCF_000715545.1 Opisthorchis viverrini | reverse complement strand
ACTGACAACTGCACGGATGGGCAAATTGGGGGGGGGGGTAATTCTCTGAGAGTTAGTGACACTGACAGAAATGGCTCGATCGCGCAGACAGTGGCGTTCGTGTATCGAATCTACCACCTTCACTGCCTAGCTACCCTGTTCTCAGCTAAATTATCATGCCGCCGCCTCCAATGCTTGGCGGTATTTTCAAGTGTCAACAACAACTTGCAAATAGTAAGTACTGTGTCTCAAATGCCGGCAGATTTGATGCGCTTCCGCGATCGTAACGGATGAATAAGTAGTTCTGCTTTCACAATATAGCCATACTCGGCATGAAAATCGACGTGGCATTTTTGACTCCCGCGCAACCAAATGTGTCCAGTGTAAGACAAGCCAAATTGGTTTGCCTGGTGGTTTTTGATGGTTTTTTGAAAATAATGTTATCCGTTTGTCACTGGCCATGAAGTTTTTCCCAATTTGCACGTGAAATATGCCTGCTTATAAATTTTTCATTGCTAATGAAATAAATCTTGACCATACTCTGACTCAAACTTTGGTTGGGAGTCTCTCCTGGGTCCTGAAAATCAACTCAACCCTCTAAAATCCAGTAAAATATTATGAGAATTGAGTTTCGTACCAGCACGTATGTATTCGAATTGGCGAATATATACAGCATATGGAATATTAAAACAAGAGAATAAGGAATAGAGCAATGAATAGAGCATCAGTCATGTTCATCACATCCGCCACACCTTGAATGAGCGTGCGGGTGTTTATAGTCCAGTGGTGGTCTTGACCGCAATCTTTCGGATCTTCTCGGAATGGAAACTTCAGAATCTTCACAGGTAGTACGTTCTTCAGATACAGCATTTTGTTCGGATACCACAAGATCATCTACAAAGGACTCATTAGTATTTGAAACAGCAGGAGTGCCGTTAACAGACTGACCTCTGGTATTGAACTCAACCTGGTCAATGTGTCTCCGATGACAAGAGAGATCATCCAAATCGAGAATTGTGACCATTCGTTTGCCATTTGATGAAATTACTATCCCTGTTGCGGGCCGCAAATCATTACCCTTGAAAAATGTAACATCAGCCGTTTTGCCACGGTCAAGAATTGTACGTAACGAACGAGATTTAAATAGAAGCGCAGGACTCTTCCCAGTAACGGAATGGACGGCGTTCCTGTATTGCATTAGAAAACTATCAATCCCACGGTCCAATTCCACAAAAGTAGTAGGAGGGAGTAAAATAATAGCAGATTTAAGTGTTCGGACAAAATTTTCAGCAAGTCCATGTGGTAATTTGAATAGTGGTAGGTATCGTAACTACCGAATGTACGCGAAGTATAAAAGTCCGAATATGGACGAATGAAT
>NW_008751688.1:1874776-1900298 GCF_000715545.1 Opisthorchis viverrini | reverse complement strand
ATTCATCCTCCAAGTCTGGGTCAGCAGACCATGTTACGCAAACAAACAGCACTGTAAGCCGTTTATCAATATTTTTACAAAGTGTATCGTACTAGAGACTGAAGGGAAGTGAAAAAATCTGCCGGAGTGAATGCCAATTTAATGACCTTGAAGTTTAGTCCCATAAGATGCACATCGGACCGGAACGGTGGGATTATGGACACGTATATTTAAGTCCAGTTTACACTCAGTCACTGTTACGCAACCGTCACGTGACTGTTACGAAAACAGTCATTCCAATCTGGTGATATGATAATCTTAAAAACCAAGATTATGACCTGACTACGGGCCGAATGGGTAGGTGGGCATACAATCCACATACACATTGTTAACCGGATTCTGGCGTTAACAATACTTTGGGACAATGTAGATCAAACTGTTGGTCAACTGTTGACCAACTAGTGTCATTGCAGTGCAAGCTGAATTGGCAGGATTGATAAAGATCTCGCCACCAGAATGAGGTAGCACACGTCTATTCAGATCTTTATCGCAATACCTAACCAGACTGCGGGAGGAAAAATAGGCTGTCCTGTTCAAGGAAACACATTCTTGCTCCACGCTACAAATTTAACTTCACTTGTGAATTTTTTGTGCATCTTTGCCTCCAAAATTCAAGTTTTCTGTATTTTCCTGAGGCGGCTGCAGTAAATCAATCAAGGCCCTCGAATCTTCAAACGAAGATGGAAAGTAATCCTCCACTGGTTTTCGCAAGAGACTCGGTCGAATCTCTCGTTTATGACATTCTACAACTGAATGTGCTGCACACAGGCCGCCTCATGATTCATTTGGCACGATATTCGAGATATCGTAGTATATTTTCATAAAAAGAAACTACTCACAGGTTTGCTGAAAACTCTTCGACAGCCCACGACCGGTTTCGCCCTTATTGGGGCTCATCAACTGAGTCTCTCGTGAAAGACAAGTTAATTTGAAAATGAGTGTATTTCTCGAAAACAATGCAATTTAGGTTCAAGTAGATCATAAGGTTGACGGAACCTCGGGGACTGTGCCTACCTGATCAGCCCCAAAAAGGGGAAACCGGTCGTGGACTGTCGAAGAATTTTCAGCAACCTTGTGTGTAGTTTCCATTATGAAAATAATTCTCCAATGATTTGGAATTGGTCGGCTGACATTCCGGTCTATAATCATATGATAAACTTTGTAACGAAAATTGTGATCGGACCTCCAGCACGTAGATTTCCAATAAGTTATAACCAAACAAAATCATGTATCGATCTGAGTAGGTCTCAAATGTCAGCCGGGTGTGCCTTTTCATCACCTTCGTTCATCTGGTTTCAGAAGTTCAGTAAACTCGAGTAGGCGTTTGCAACATCCACTCCCAACTATAATCTGACGAGATAGTTTATGTATGAGTTAGACTCAGCGTAAGCAGAAAACCTTATGAAACCAGTCCTCTGACACAGCGTTTTCCTAACTCAAAACCACATTAGGGATTGACTTGACAGTGTTTTGAATTTTTTCAGTGCGCCAAATAGAGCCTGATTTCTCTTGAACCCCAGTAAATAAAAGTGTTTTTTAGCTTGCTCAGTTTTTCAGCCTTGCAGAATAGCACTATACCAATTTTTCACTGAGACCATTCATGTCACACTAACTGCATCAAACTAGCCCCTTGATCAATGTTTTTTTCGGAATGGGACTCGTGACTGCTTGGTCATTCAGATTTTTGGGTCTGTTATTACTGGATCCTGCAGTACACCGTTAGCTGGGTCACTGAAGATTCAGAGACTTCTGAGCGCATCCAAATTAATCACGAGATAATGAACTGCCTGAATAAATCAACAACCTGTTGGCAGATCTTTCAGGCTGTGATGAGCTTCGCAGGTTCCATTCAAGTCACAGATGAACAAAGGTGAACATGCACAGGCAGGCGTGCGGATAGGGAACTACGAAGGTTACTTCAGTTTTCGGAGTTGTTAACAAGGCAAACCATAGCAGCTACTTCGAATATCCTTTCGAAGTGGCAGTAGGAGATCAAAAAATCTCTAGGTTACTTAGTATGTTTCGATGGGAACTCAGGCTTTGAATAGCCTGAAGTCATAAAGCTAAAACTGATGTGTTCGTTTGAACAATCCCCAAGAAAGTCTTGTCCCAGAGAATTAAATTTTCTTAGTATTTCATGAAATGTTCTCCATTCTTAAGTCAAAACACAAGGTAGTGTTGTAGTGTTTTGGTTGCTGTAAATGACCTTATAATCTCATAATCTTACAATCCCTTCTGGAATGTTGCGGTACGCAAGCAAGAATCGGATCGAAAATCAGTCAGTACTAAAAGGTCCCATTACACAGCAGTAATCACAATTGTACCTAACCAGTAGACTTCTTAGATAGAATATCCCCCCACTCATAAAGAACAATTGGTGGAGAAGAGAAAATTTACTTTCACTTTTCCACCAAAATGGGGGTACGGCTTATGTTTTCCACTTAATGGCAGGATTATCTTGAAGTGCTTCGGCATACGTGCATATTTTGAAAAATACCGATCAATAATTGTCTCAGTAGTTGCCTACTCTGCATTATATTTAATAGTAGTGTGTTCATGCTCGGCACGGCCTACAAATGCCTACACATCAAAAGTCGAATGAAAGTTTCTTTCCATGCCACACTTTCTGTGTAAGCCTGGTACTCAATTTAAGGACACGCGAGAAAAGGATTGGAAAAGAATAGTTCACGCAAGCCGAGGAAGGATTAATGGAGAAGCCAAGCTGAGTTTAGGGCATGAACTTTCGGTGAGGTTTTGCCTTTCGTTCAGGAATATATCGATCTTAAAAATGGATAGACTTCAGAAACAAGTATGCTGAACGAAATATGCTCTCACGTCACCTCGATATTGTGGAATAATGGAAACTTTGATGTTCGATTAAGATTCCGCTCGTCTCAGCAGTGCATACCTGCAGTTTTTTTTAACTTTCTACCAGTATGAAAGCTCTTTTCGACAGACGTAAACACACTGCCATCTTGGGATGAAAAGCTTCGCCTGTATCACTGTACAAGAACATGTAGTCCTTATGTGATTTCTCTTAAGGAACCTTCAAAAAGCTCTCAGCCAGGGTCTGTTCGTGAATGTTACTTCATGCTTCTCACTTTAAAAAGTCTTGTGCATCGATATTCACCGCCGAATGCTTCGCTATAAAAAGTATTTCACCGTGGTATAGTTGTCAGTAGTTCAGCTGAGTTTAACTATATCGACCAGCTGAAATAAACAAATCGCCACCGCGATTCGTCTAGATGAATGAACGACGGGGTAAGGCAGTCATCATACAGACTGACCTGATTATGTATACATTCCACCGTGGCAAGCTTACAAACCCACACAACAATAGATATCATTCAGTGGTAAAACAGGACTGTTGCAGCCACCCATTCTACGTCCACCTGAATGGTAACTACAAATGAAGTCGAATATAACGTTGGCTCTAACTCAGTCTTTGTTGTGGTAGTACAGGTTGTGATTACCCCCAAGGTATATAGTGATGAAAATTAGTTAACCTGATTGGGCCAAATTTTAAGACCACCTGTGTCCCATGTGTTGAATCTGAACACAGTGAAGTGATCCGAGTTTAGGTCACAACATGAATGAGCAAGATGCTGTAAGTAACCCCGTCTTTACCAGTAATTTTTTTGCTTGCATCAAGGCCCATTTATTGAAATCTTTAGTGCTAGATATAGTTGATGGCTTTATTCTACCCGTTATGTAGGTGTTCATTTCCGAACTGATGATATTCTACAGACACTACGCTTGTCGACCAAACTGATTATGATTACGGTCACCCCTACCGCTGGGTCACCGTATTAATGGGTAGTCACCAAATAGTTGAAGACTTAAAAACAATACCTGCCTAATCGGACACATATTAAGAGCCGCTTTCTGTGTTCCGGTGAAAGCTATTAACCCTAAGAAATTAGATGTTTCTGCCCTCTTTATAAATGAAGATAAAGTGTGAGGAAAGAGACCTCTGATCATAGAAATTTTGACTCGCAGCATCGTGTACACTATCATTAGAGGAAGACATAACAGTTTGATACAATCAATAATGGATTAGTTTTATTTAAGCTAGGATCAATTTGATTTGTGCGCCACTTTTGAAACCAGATTCACAACCTGGATCGAACCTTGGCTGCTCCCTTTTTTTAAGGGGATACGTCCCAAGAAGTAACTATTAAGCACTGTAGCACGTTGGAGAAATTGAAGCTTCGTTTCAACTGAATTGTTCGCGCACATTCTGCTGATAGTCAAGTAAGAAGTAAGATGCAGCTACACTTACCGCATTTGGTCAGAACAACACTCATAAGAATGTGGGACTTGAGGATGCCACCTGAAAAACGATATGGCTCTTGATTGCCATTGCATCTGAGCCATAGCGGAGTTCTAAGTTTTATTACAATGATTAATCAATAAATCATGCTCAAGTAATATGTAAGATATTTGATCCCAATAAGTGCAAATTCCTTCCATATTTCGACCTCATCATTCTTGTGCCACAGTTGTGATATGTTCCAACAAACAATAGTGTGTACACAGTACGACTCAATTAACGTAATTCCATTTTGTGGAAGACCACTAGTGCAATGTGAAATTGAACACGCTCTACCAGCTTAACCAGCCGCCTAATGCAACAGACTTGTAAAAGCATGGGTTAAAGGACTTGGGCAACCTTGCTCTGAGAGTATCAGCTGGTTTTGGACACCGAAAGTTTGTTTCTTCGGGGAATTGGTTGTATGTGAAACGTTCCGTGCCTAGAAACGTCCTCATCGGCGGGGCTGGGTTCTTTAAACGGTCCCCTACTACAAGTCTTTTTTCGACTGCATGAGTTGCTTTAGAATTCTCCGAAGCGATTCTAAGTGGCTCAAAATCGATGTGAGCCTCCTGAATGTCCGAGAGTCCGGAAACCACAAATTTCACAAAATTCAACTACTTAAAATCCCATCGAACGGATTCGGCTCATTTTACCATTCTTTTTCCCTTCATTTTACATACCAATCAACTAATTGTATAAGTTGATGATAGCAGGTGGGCGGTCAAACTGTACAATGGCAAGGGAAGCTGAGCTTAAACCTGCTTAGTGTAAATTGTGAAAGTCTGCATTGGTAAATAGGCAACACACTGTGAAAAAACCTGAATCATTCTGTTGCATATGAAAAAATTCCAAACTGTGCTACCTCTTTACTTACCTGTTCTGTCTCCTGCAAAAACATGAGGCCGAAACAAGTTTATATGTTCAACGAGGCTAATAAATACAACGAAAGGTTTTAGAAAAAAAGCAGTAGTGTTTCGTTGCTTGTGGAATCTTACTCCGTACAGAATGGTTTTGCATTTTCTATATGGAAGACCTGAATACTGAATACTGGAAATCTGAAAAACTGATTTACAAACAGTCTAAGGACTGCCATAAATGCTCACTTCTTCGGGTTCTCCGAAAGTGAAAGCAGAAATCATCACCCAAGAATTTACTTATTCAGTTTTTGCTCAGCCGACTTTGACCTTGAATCATTGTGCCAGTCTGTCTACCAGATAGAGGTCATCCCTTCGTCCTTTAGCGGTCTGCTCTCAGTTGTGTTAACCGGTGGACCAATTTCGTGTGATGTCAATGCCATCTTTGTAATCTTCGGTTTAAGCAATGTCATCTAGTGCAGTCTGTTTACGATTCATTATTTGTAATCCTTTATAATGACTAGTTCACTTAATAGGAAGTTATCTTGGAGAGAACTCAGATTTTGTCCCATTTTTGTCACAAGTCTTGCAGTCATTCAGTGGGACAAAGCGAACATTTTTGTCACCCCAGAAGTGTGAAAGCAAAAATGTATTCCAATACGCTTCAAAAAATTCTAAGAAGACTGACGACCAGTAACTGTGTTATAGGATATGGATTATCTCAATGAAAGAAGAAAAGTCTACTGAAGCTTTTGACAACTTCTGATGAGATTCGATCAACAGTTCGAAACGATATGATTGCAGCAGTTCTCTCCGGCTGGAGTAGCCAAACCTTAAAGATCGATCTTACGCAAAAATAAAGAGTCCCAAAGGAATCTAAATACTTTCTTTTTATGTCTCTGAACGAAAGGGAAGCAAGTGTTCTTTCGAAGCCACAGGAGTATCGGCTATCTGATCCCTGCCGTCAAGTTGAAGGTTCTAAACGTCCCACTTGACCGTTTGACGTTTGTGTTTTTTAACAAAAACTACGATCAAACACAGAAAATAAGATTTGAAATTTAGTGAACAACAGCTTCAAGGGAAGCTGTGCAGACTTCTCCATCCTGAAAGTTTATTGCTTATAAATTTCATATGGGGACTGCTTGCAAACCATGACCGCCTGTTACGTGTGAATTTTACCAAAATCCTCAACGATCGACTTCAACTGATTCTGAGGTCATCGCGGGCATGAGGCTAGACAGGTCTCTGTGCATGCAATCTTCAATCGGTTTCTAACACCTATGACAGAAGCATACTTGTGAATCATTGTTGTGGTGAGTGTTAAGAATATTCATTTAACGTGTATCTTTAGTGCATGAAGCCCGATCTAGGACGGGGTGGTTTGCAATTTCATGGTTTTGGGAGGCTGGACATTGTGCGCCGATACACATGAGGTACAACAACTCCCACCTGAAAAGTCGGGACAGCCGCTGCGAAATTCAACCCACTGATCCAAGTGAAGAAAAGTTTATTTAGTACAAACCACTCACACATTAGGGAATGGGTCAATTTTATGGGCTACCATATTACTTTACTAATATCTGTTATATTTGTGCTACGACGCAAATGGAGATCTTGCTTTGAAAGAACTACCTTATCTCTTGTCAAACTCTGGCAACCAAAGCTACCTTCCGGCAACTAAACTGTGTATCCTCCTGTCTTGCGGGGCATTAAAAAGATGACCATATAGTGGCGTGTTATCATCTACACATGTTGATTTTATGCGTAATGCATAGGGCCAATATTTTGTGTACGCTTGACTGCAAAGTCGTAATATGTAAAAGTTCTCTATCGGTTGTGTTGGGACGGGAGTGAGGGCATTTGGTTATCTACAGCTTCAAACAGAAAACCAAGGTAAACACATGAAGGTATGGTCTGCAGCCAATGAACCTGGTCCCGTGTGGTGTGGTCATATTTTGCTTGCCTACACGGACTGATTGCCCATCAGTGAACACAGGGCTGTCCGTCGTTGGAACTTAGTTGAACAGACCTCAGTTAGCCATCTGAGGTTATCAGGCAGCCAAACTTGCGAGGATGCTACCTACCCTCCTTTGTCATTATCATATAGCCCGAAGTGACCGACCAGCCATGCATATTTTCATCGAGTGTGTCTCGTCGGAGTTACGGGCTACGGAGCCGCCCTCCACATATAATGTATATTTGACAGTTACGGGCTGTTTATCGTGACGTTTTTACACACACCTTTTCCTTCTGTGTAAATTTTTTCTCGCTTTCTCTGGATAAATAGTATTTGGAGATCAGAGGAAACGTCACGTAACATAGCATGTGTTACGTTTGAATTTTATGGAACTGGACAGCCCACAAAGAAGTGTTATCTCCCTAATAAATAGTCAGTTATTTTGTTATCATGTTTTGCTGCAGACCATTTACAGTTACCCTAGCTTCTGCAATGTTTGGGTGTGGTTTCATAAATCTGAAAATATAGGCGAATGAGCAAATCTGACACATGGTATAAATTGATGAAAGTGTCCATCCGCGTGTCTTCTCTGGATTTTTGCGAACTAAATTTCGGATTAACTGAAACTTGTTGTGGAATAAAATGAAAAAAGCAAATTAATTAGAAGGCTGGACCTGACATGCATTTTGTACCACTCCACGACTTTCGGAGCTAACTGGAAATATTATACGATTGTTTGTCAATTCGTCCTCACTAACAGCTAAGCAGGCGGTTGTTGGTCTGTTTGCGAATCTTGGCAGCTGACGTGTACTTTGCTGACTTCTATACTTTAAACTGAATTTTGTAGAGACATCGTCAGGAAATGCCGTCAGTGTGAATTCAAGGCGCCATGGTATCATGTTATTCATATTCCTCGAAGAACATGCTGATTTTTGCATCGCAACAACGATTGTGTTATTTTATCAATTTATCAATTCCTAGGATAAATAAGGTTGAAGGTGAAACATATGTACCTCTCAGTTGTCCATTTATCCGTCTAGTTCGAATCTTTAACGGAGGTGACTTAGAGCTGAACTGATAACAAAACTGTTGCTTGAATGAATCACCGTTAGAATGCCGGAATTCGCGGTTGAGTAGGAACTTCGGTGTATCTCTACTGCATTCGACGGTTACCAATAACTCCTACTGTAGGCTTGAATAAGTGCTCAGAATAAGTTCGTGACCTTTTGCAGGAAAAACATTCAACAATGTTGGAGCTACAAGTGAAGGGCACTTCAAGTTTGTCAGTCGTGACATTACAGACGTCATTCAGACCCAATTGAGGTCACCGATTTTGTCCAGAGAGTTGTAGGTGGCAACAACACTTCCCTCCCCCCACCAGGTGTGTTGCTAAACGTATTCAGGGTGGATTTGAATAGCAGAGTTTTCTTACCAGAAGCGCACAACTTAAACATTCGGATATCTGGAACTTCTAAGTCAGTAGTAGTTGGTGAGTAAAAGTCGACAGAACAGATAAATGGAAGTGATTGACTGGGGAACTAGATCAGGTACCAATAATATGCGTTTGGATCCTCCCCAAGGGGACTGTTTTTGAATTCCAAAGTTAATCGGTACAACGTGTAAAGGTGATGGCGCGCAGTAAAATTAAAATACAACCTTTGGACTTAGCCCTGTAAAGCTTAGATTCCCTAATTTGGAGACGCTTTTACGTATTTGGAAACTTCAGAAGATAATTGGGCTTGTTTGCACACGTTAGGCTTTCTACTCATATGAATTTCCTCCAATTTATGCGCGCATTCTAATGCTTTACGCTACACTGGTTGGCGCGTGTTTTTTAAACTAAAAGGAGAGTTTTACTTCTTTTCTCCTTGACACTTTCCCTTCCGCTCAACTTTGTGCACTTGAGTTCTTTTGAGTTTGTCTATCCCATCTAAATTTAGATGGGGATTTTGAACTTGAGGAACATATTTCCCGCTTACTTTCCCTCTTAGGATCTGGCTGACTGTGAAGCAGCCGTTTACTGAGGAGCCACACCATTTAGAAATGTCAAACCTTTACTGACTTGACTCTGGAATTCCCTGCGTAACTACCGCTTTCAACGGGATAATGCAAAATATCTTGGATATGGGAACCCTTATTATCCTTTGAACGTGGTCCCACTCTCCAGGTCTCACAATTATGCTAGGATAACATAAATTCTTTTCAGTGATACGAAATGTGGCTGTTCATTTGTACTTCGTTTATAACCGAGTTCGCATCCGGGAGAGTGTAAGTGGCACGTCCTTACGATATGATGGCCGACATACAGTTTGCAAAGTAATATGCTCTGGTTATCACTTGACCGGCGTAATATAATATGTATGTGATAGTGAGCTAAACGTCTTCCAGCTAGTTCACTTGATCTTGCTACTTAAAACTGCTTTCTCTACATCGTACTCTACAGGCATTCTACGGGTTTTGTGAACAACACATTTAGTAATCACAGTGGTAAAATGGGTAGATGAAAGGCTGAAAATGGGCCACTGGTCATTTTCTATCAGAGAAGAAGCGCATCCACCAACAAAACCAAAAGTATACTCTCGGGGTATTACCCCTCTTTTTCCCCACTAATAGGCACCCAAATATTATAGCAGCAGTTGGCTGATCGGACGCAAGCCAAAATGTGTAAAATAATAGTACCTGACCAAAACGGTGTTTTCTGAAGGGGGACCTCTGTTGAGAGAGATCAACCAAACTTCCCATTAAAGGCCCTCAAATCAAATATTAAATTTTTCATAAGGCGCGCTACTTTTACTCTCTTTTCGCATTTCCTTCCTCTTAGTTGATTTCACTTGGATCCTAATTGTTCCATAATGGCGATAATCATCGGGAATAAAGTGATCAGTTTTTTTGTCGAATCTGATAATGCTTATTGGCCAGCTGGTCTAATCTCCTTTATTCGAAAGCATTGCAGCTACTGTATGATTAAATCTGATCTCTTATTCACACATGGGGATGAGGTACAGGTTAATGAAATCAGAATCAGGAAATAAGAGTGCATGATCGTTGTTTTGGCAGTTTTCACCCATGAGCTCTCCGAGTGTTCAGAATGCATCTACCTGGAACACAGGGCTCACTCGAAAACCGGTTTAAAGATGGATGTCATGATTACCAGCAGAGTACGATCAAACGTTATCCGTTTGCACTAAACCTTCTGGAGTATTACGAGACTCGGAGTATCTCCCCACGATTTAGTGAAGGGAAAGTAATTAAGCCGTATTTGTCAGAACATCCGGGTCCTAACCTGAGGGTTTGAGGAACCGATAAATATGGCCCCGAGGGCCAGCTGGTCTTCATCCGAGCGGAAGAAACTAAAACCACTCTGTTATCGTTACCCTTTCATTTTCCTCCTGGTCTCAACTTTTACACAAACAGTAGTAAAGACAGTGTTCAGATTATAAGATTATTGGGAAGAGTTACACCCTCGCCTTATCGGAATGCCTCGACAACAATTTAATGACAAATAATAATACGCTCAAAATTTGTATATTGTCCTGGTTGTCAGTTTGCTTTCCAAACATGTCAACAATTCCGTTTAATCAGTTTTACAACTTTTACCCCAAAGAATTTAAATGACACAAAGGTAAACGCAAAATGACGAGACACGCCCATGTTATTAAAGGGGCTGTAAGGGGCGTTGATAAGAACATGGTAGTATCCCAAGTACTGTGGGTAGCTGTGACCAGTTTGTATGCATTTTCTGCTGACGCAGGTCCTTAATCGAGCTTTCGTGCACGTGTCATTCCTAGCTTGTTTTTACAACACTGCGATGCAGCCGTTTCCAATCCCACATAATGCCTACTTGTGCATCCTCATTTACGGCAATTCATTCACGTACCAAGTCACGTGAATATTGACGACTGAACCTAAGTAATCTCGGCTAACCTGCTCCGTACTAATAGAGCTGAGACCATCTACCATTATAATTCTAGACGTTTCAGTAACCGAAGTATCGTTTGCTGTTTAGGGCCACTCGTGAACCGGGAATATGCTAAAGTGGTTTATTGGGTCAGAAATCCCGGTTACTAAAAATGCGAACTTTCAGGAATTTGATATCAATTTTGTGATGATTAGTAAACCATTGTCTGCCATAAGCGGATTCTATATTATTCTTTAACAAAAATGATTTGATTCGTTGGTATTTTGTTCGTTTTCTAGGTTCAAAGCTTTTACACTTAAATTCCTTCAATCCGAAAATTTCACATTCTAAATGATAATGAACAAAGGATGAGAAAAAATGATGAAAAAAAGATGGAAACATGGATACAGAATAATCATTGTTGTCAGCACTGTATGCGTCACATGGTATAAGTTTATGCCCAGAAAACAACCTAGCCATTGAGTCTGGAAAGCCGCTATTCTGCGTTACTCTCGGAGTTATCCACAAAGTTTTAGCGTGACTAGTTTGTGGTGGCAGAGGCTTACTCTGGTCTGTTCCAAAACAAGGGCAGCCATCTTGATTTATTATCCTCAACGCGTTAGATCAGGAGTGTGAAGTAACAGCAGATCCGGCCCTAGGTATTGTTGCAAACTGTGGAAAAGCCGAAATAGTTTATCAAAATCCAGGTACTACACCTAACTCTACGCAGTGAATGAACCTTACCAAACTACTCGGAGTGAAATGTTTCTTCTTCCTAGCTGAGATGACATCTTCAGTGCGGATCGAAGACCGACGACGTCAACTCGATCGGTGATGAAACATTTGCAAACCAACAACCAAAGAACGCATCTAAGCGGAATGTTCCCACCAAATGGCCATTTATTCTTTCTTTAAGATAGGTGGACTTGCCGAATAACCTAGCTGTGAAGGTCAGTCCTAATTTTTGGCATACTGCCTCCAAATTCAAAAAGCATTGATTAGCAACCGAAGAAGTTGATAGGATGACAAACTTCATCGAAAACGACTTCAGTGTCCACGTTTGATGGGGAAAGATACATGTCTAATATGGAGAAGTACTGAGCAAACTTCTCTGCATATGTTATATTCCACATCAGTAATGATGTTTCAGAAAGTATTTCGATACAACATTCTGCTGAAACCATCTTATTTGGAAAATTTCAACGTATCCAATGAGCACACATACCAACAGCCCCAAAATGTTTCTGGGGAGATTTTCTGATTTCTGAAAAATTACGTGATGCAGTTCACTTGAGTGACTCATTTTTGTCAAATTCTTGCCTTATTCCACGGAACCTTTAGAAGTTGTTCCTTCAAGAGTGAAATACAAACAAAGGCCAAAAATCAGAGTTTTCAGTAGATCGAAAATATAGAGTCCAATGATGAAACTGGGTTGAAATTTGACGCATTCTCATAAGGGGATTTTATATAAACCATCACTAAGTGAAGAACAGTAAAACTTTTACGAATTGGTTATTTTTCCGTTCAAATAATGCAGGAGTAAACGTGGGAGTGACTTCTGTGCCCGGATGAATACGACATCTGAACAACTGTAACACAACCACGGTCACAGCCCAGTCAGTTGCAGTCAAGCGACATTCTCAATTTGGTCGGAATTTGTCTAGCGAGGCACTTAGACAGTTTTTTTTTAGAAAAATGTGCACAGGCCACTGAATTACTTGTGTGCACACAATGGTGGGTAGTAAATTGGTAGAATGAATAAGGCCTGTACTTGGTAGTGAATATCAGCTTTACTGATGCGCTGCTATCCATCTTAATTTTAATCGATCCTTGTACCACAGGTTGTTTTTGGGCTTTCTAGTCATTCCGCCTAACTGCACATTCTCGCGTAAGTTCATATCACAGTCGGCTACCCACAAGGTGATTCACTTTGCAGCTCTCTGTGGAGCTTTAAAGCCATATTCGTAGCAAGTCTCAGTAAAGATATAAACCAAGCTTATTCATCTAAATATCTTAACTTGTTCGGCCGCTCAACTCATTTGGTGTACCCGGAAGGTACTTATAGATTTTTCAACTTCAAACATCAACCTACAGCCATAGACTCATCTGAGACCTCAACAGACGTGGATTCATCAGACACGGTTTTCTAGTAAAGTTAATGACAAACAGCGCATTCGAATTTGTGCGGTTGCAAGAAACTTCAGGATTACAGTTTCCAAGATCAATGATCCAAATTTTTACGGTAAAAATTTGGTGTATTGTCATAATATTATCTGTAAAGTTTAACGATAGGAGTGAAAACTATCCCCAAATTTGGATACTGGTAGTCACCGGCCGGGATTCACAAATACATGTTATCCATTTTGATGGTATCACTACAAAGCTTCGGCAATCTAGGAAATAAATTACGCGGCCAAATGCAAGTTTGCAGTTCATATTAATGGCGGACCAAGCTTCGTTTGCAGCCAATGCAAGCACTTTTTCTGCCTACTTCTGTGGACCACATCTTCAACGAGGGTTGACACGAAAACCTCCGCATCGAATAATCTGAATGCTGTGCAGTTACATAGGTGATTACTGCAGGAACCGCAAACCTGATGCAGCAGTTTAATTAACCATAAAAATCAAGCGGTTGCCTCCATGGAGCTTACTGCTTGAAGCATTTTTTCGTTTCAAGGTATCTCGCGGGGCAGCACATTTAGGGGAGTCCAATATCGTACGTACTTGACCTACGTACACCATTTGGTTGTTGGTCTGTTCGCCGAGCTTGGCAGTTGGACTGCAAACGTTTCATCACCAATCGAGGTGACATCGTCAACCCTGCACCGACGATGTCACCTCCATTGGTGATGAAACGTTTGCAATCCAACTGCCAAGCTCGGCGAACAGACCAACAACCAAATGGTGTACGTAGGTCAAGTACGTACGATATTGGACTCCCCTAAATGTGCTGCCCCGCGAGATACCTTGAAACGAAAAAATGCTTCAAGCAGTCGAGCTACCTACATTCTACAACATTGCTATTACGTACACTATGTGGACAGATGCATAAAAGCTGCTTCACTTCAATTTGCATTTTATATTCGAGTTACGAAGCTATATGAAAAACAAACCGAAATGCAAGTTCAATGTCTGAGTCTACCTGAGTTACAGGGAAGCCTGGAAGCCTATAATCGACTATATTGAGAACATCACGTAAAAATTACTGTGAGATGATTTCATTCCGTGTAGCAAATGGTGTTGAAAATCCATTTTCAAGCACATATTATAGGAAATTGAAGGAGTCCTTCGAAGATATGCACATGAGTTAGATGGAATCCATGTTTAAGTAGGCACTTCAAGAAAGCCATTTATCTGTCCCTTACGCAAAACCATACTTGACGGCCAAGGGTTCCAGTGATAGGGAGTTGAATTTTTTTCTCTGAATTTCAAAACACCTACTTTCTGACCGCAGCTGATGAGTGATAAAATCCAGCAATTAAGATCCGTCCACGAAATCCTTTGCTCCCACTTACTCTTACGCTCGCATACACCTCTCCACCTCTACAGGTACTATCTTCGGGAGAGATGCGCCTTGAAACTCATCACTTTTGACCAAACACTTGGACTCTATGATAAATTTTGTGTCATTCCTTGGTTTAAGGGACTGAATACTTCCATAGTTGCGTTTTTCGAATCCTTCCTAAAAGACCTGAAATGATATTTCCATTCCGCTAGATCGAAGTTCGGGAAACCTTTTTCCTAAGGGATGTTCAATACAATTCCGGATTCTAGTTACAAGGAATACTCAAAACTGGGTACAGTTGTATATCTCTGAAGGCATCCTGAGCAGGCTTCTGCAGATTTATTAGACTTCATATCACATTATTCCTAACTGGGCATTTTCTGTTGTTTTTCTCAGCTAAACATTTCGAGTTGGACCAGCTCGACTCCTTTCAGTTACATTATCATGCCAATCGCCTTCATGCAGATTTTCGGTGGTCTCTCCTGCATTGCATTGGGAATTCTATTTCTCATTATCGCAGAAACGACGCGAAACCATTTTGCTGGATTCTGGACCGGAAGCTTAATGGTATTCACAGCAATCTTACGGATTATTTACAGTCGACTGCGAAGCAGGCTGCTTGGGGTGTTTCTGCTCTGCTTTGACGGGGCTGTAATTTTCCACATTATCGCAACAACCCTGTTAGAAGTTTTTTCATATTCTCTGTTCGAAAAGACGCGTCGTATGAAAACGGTTCTGAGCCTGTACAAATTATGTTTTGCCCTATGCACGGTGTGTTTTGTGGAGGTGATCGTTGCACTGTGGGGAATATTTCACATGCTACTATTGCTCACCGAACTACTTTGAAGCAAAGTTGATCAGATCTGTATTCTCTCGTTGTTGTTATTTCATTGCACATCTGGTGTGTGTCCGGGCTTTCCACTACAATTCACTGAGTCATGATCAAAGCAATGCACAATATATTGCTGTCACTGTGAAACACGATCAAAACTGCAGATATACTACTAGTTTACCATTGATGAACACTCCTAAGGCTGGGTGCGAAATATTTATTATCACAAGTACGAGTATCGTAGTGTGGGATGTTTCAAGCACCTTTTCAGCCAGCTGAAGAATCTGTGTACAGTAATGCCCACCGTTTTTCCGCTCTGCCTTGCACAATTTTCTGATTGGGCAACTTGCTTACATACACCTATTACATCATGGTTTATGGCCATGCAAATCCACCCACCCGCGTTTGCTAAAACCTGTGGATTTCTCGCTTAGACACCAAAGTTTGGTCATTTAGCCGAATAAAAAATGCTATCCGCGTGCTCATGACCACCTGATGTTAGGAGTGTTGGCTTTGGATCAGAACATCAGACAATGAATTTCTGTGACATACTTGTGACAAGTCTCAATCAGGGCTAGACAGCTAGTGAACCACTGCTCTGTGTCCAACCACTTCACTTGCGTATCCTTCAACGCCCATATTTGACAACTATCCTGTCCCCGAGAATAGAGGAAAAGAAATTGAAACAAATAACTGGAATTTAGACAAGGAACAAATTTCGACGCTAGTTTCAGCTGATATAAAGATACTGTAACTATTTTTCTGCATACATATACATGTATAATACATAGAATTTAGTCTGATTAGGAAGGAGAATTCGCTTGCACAGACATTTTGTGAAAGCCACAGGGCAGATATACACATACATATACACACAATATGTATCATAACACGCGTGAAATAATATAGATCTCGAAGTGAATTAGTATGAACGTAATCTTGGCCAAAAGGCCCTGTTGCGGTAATTATAGACGGTTCGCTGGATCAGCAGAGATAGCTTGCCCAAATACTTGGTACAGGAAAGGGGACAGGAGCGCAAAATAAGCTGTTGATCAACCGTTTGTTCACTGAAATCAAGGACGGATAGATGAAGAGAAAAAGTTTCATCTTAAATGCTGCACTACTGGTCTAGTGTTGGGCGGGATTGTGAATCGTAGTGCGGAAGAATCAAGTCATAAGTAAACTCCTGACATACACCAGGTGGGGATGCCTGAGTCGCAGGAATTTGGCGTCCGGAATCCAGTATGTTCAGCAAATGACTCACCAAGGACGAGAAATGAAAATTACAAAACGATCATGGACCCCTTTTTTGGATATAAATCTGGAACGGAATGACAAGACAGGGGTTTGAAAGTTGTTGCAGTTGGAGAATCCGAGCCGAGAGTGGGGTCGCTGTCGATATTCAAGGCCAGTGAGTGCATATCTTGCCACAACAAACAGATGCTGAAGTGGTAAGAGGAAAAAGAACATTGGGATGGACCGAAGGTGAAAAAATTACTCAATTGTTTAAGAAAAGGGGAATAATGTGGGGGATGACACAGGTATTTTGATGACTACATCATCGACAACGTTCAAAAACAGAGCGTTGCTGCATTGTTTGCTTCCAAGATAGGTGGCCAGAATTTTGTCCATATGTGGAGGACGTTCCACAAACTGGACCTTGTCAGGTGCCTTCGATATATCTATGAAAATCATATTTGTCTCGCCATTGGTCCATAAAGTACAACCAAAGGCAAGTCAGTATATTACTCACCGGATGGTTGTACTTAGCCCATTACTAAGGTCATGAGGGTTGCGGTAATCAGTGATAATTTTTCCATGTTCATATAAAAACTGGCCAAATATGACCAAATAAAGTTGTGCCACTTCTAGTATTCTGTCGACGTTCTCGTTTGATTCCTTCTTGGGTACGCGGACGACCGATACAAAATAATACATTTATATTTGCGGTAGATCTCATGAGAACTCGAAGGCTTGAAGTCTTGGATATTGATCCACGTGCTAGATATTGGGGATAACCTTGAACGCTTCGAAATACAGCGCGTAAATTCTCGCAAGTTGTGACGAACTATATTTGCGTATGTGTGAAGCGGAAATTCAAATGTGACAAGTGCGGTGTGAGGAGCCACATCACGACGACTTGTGTTCGCGCTAAAACGTGTACCTTCACAATAAACCAATAATCAGGCTGAAACAAGTGACCATAAATACCTTCGAACTAAACTCATTTGGGTCATCAAATCTACGTTGTTCTTGTGAACATACCTGACTGAACTTATCATGCATTTTATGCACCGTCATTCGCTTAAGGTAATACACGCTACACTGGTCCAAATGCAGCGGTCCCACTTATACTTTTCATTTCAAAGGTGACGACTTTTCTGTCCACTACCGTACTCGGATCCCGTGGGGTTAAAAATGAAGTTGATGCTTCGAGACAAACCACTGCCTAACATCCAACACACACCATTTTAACTGACCCCATGGAACAAGTCTTCCCCTAAACATAGACAAATGTGCGAAATTCGGCACTTAGCTTCCACGTATTCTGACGACATATAGTTACTTGTTCAATGTTACCACGTGCCTAAATGTCTTCTACGCTGATTTTAAGTAGTATAATACTTAAAATAATGCGTAAAAATAACGCTTCATACCTAAATAGAATCGATCCCCTAAAACTTTCCTCAAGAATTGCGTCCCTCCTGTAAGAAAAGTATAAAAAGAGGTAATTTTTATTCAGTATATCCACGTATCGTAAAATGACTAACACCAAGTGACTTTGATACAAGGTAAACCCTAATATGACTTCACAATTGTCGGTTGATGTGGAGTGTTCCGCCAAAATACACTTCATCTGACAGGCAAAATTCATCTGTTCTGAAGGTCGTACCTTTCTTAAGTGTGATCTTCTCATTTTCAGACCAACAAAGTTACAGGGCCTTGACACAGAAACTGTAAGTCGAATATCTCTTTATCTAGCCGTACAATGTATCACATAGAAGAAAAACCTGTGTAGGCTCAACTTACACGCGGACAGGATTGTCTCCTTCTGGAGAGGCTGTCACCCATGTGGGAGAGAGAAATTCTATTCGGTTTGTCAACATTCACAAAAAATGACGCCTCCCAGACTACTTTACCAAACGATGTAAATAATTCCTCGCCCCAGATGCGGTGAGATCCCTTAGCAACAGTCTATTTATCCCTCCTATCCCGTGCCGTGCTGTGCTATGGGATCCACACCTGAGTCATCTTGACACAGAGATCATGATGCTCTCGACAGAGCTCACTTTCTGAAAGCCTAGGTTTGATTCTGAAGTATGCCGAAAGACAAACAGCTACCTCCATTGTTCATCTAGATCTCGAAAAGGCCGTCATATTACTTTATACGACTAGACGTAGCGTTTTATTGGCAAAGGTATGATGAAGACTCTTGATTTGTTCTCACTGATAATGACGATATCTTATTTTAACTGACTTGAGGTTATATGCACGAAGCATCCAATCATCTTTCTTACCAGGTGCACCCAGAGGAGAACATTGAGCAGCGACCAGTCGTGTAAATGTCAGCGAGTTACTTTTCACTTGCAGACGATTGGATGTTCATCTCAATGGCATTGGGTGCAAACTGCTCTGTAGGGCCACTGAACAGTCATATCTCAATGAACAAGCTTAAAACTTTGAAAAAAATACCGGAACACATTAGCGAAATACACTAATTTGCAAATAAGTTTGGTTTTGCGAGAGACTCAGTTGAATATCTCGTTTGTGATGTTTCCAGGCTGAAATATGAGGCGGTCTGGTGCACCACATTCAGCCGCCTAGAAACATCCCAAACGAGAGATTCAGCTGGGCTCCAAACCAAAATTGATCAAAACCAAATTTGTTTGCAAATGAGTGTATCTCGCTAATTTCGTGCGATTTGGTTTCAAGTAGGACATAACTTTGACGGAAACTCGGGGACTGCGCCTACCTAATGAGCCCGAAGCAGGGCGAAACCAGTCGTAGGCTGTCGAAGAAGTTTCAGCTACCTTACGGGCAGTGCATTACGAATTTAGCGAAAGACACTATTTTCTTCTATTAGGTCTTCCCGTTTGATGAGTTGACAAGTGATGGTGATAATTTGTCTCTGATATATATTTCCCCTCCGAGCATCAGGTGAAATCCCTGAGAAACTATCCGATGAACGTTGTTAACGTATTCGATTGCAGTGTCGAGACCTGCTGGAGTGATTTTTTACCCAAGTGATGGTCTAGGATCGTCGAATGGCCTTGGGACCAATACCTGATGCACCTGGTGGAATTAAGTGATTCGTCACTTCACGCCGTACACAACAGGCACAGTTTCTGATGATGTTTTATTACAAATTGTTGACAAGCAAGCACAAACATTAATTAATCAGAGAGGTTTGATACGTGATTCAAAATTAACTACAGAATATACAGATTTGATTGGCGTTTTATTGGCAAAGGTATGATGAAGACTCTTGATTTGTTCTCACTGATAATGACGATATCTTATTTTAACTGACTTGAGGTTATATGCACGAAGCATCCAATCATCTTTCTTACCAGGTGCACCCAGAGGAGAACATTGAGCAGCGACCAGTCGTGTAAATGTCAGCGAGTTACTTTTCACTTGCAGACGATTGGATGTTCATCTCAATGGCATTGGGTGCAAACTGCTCTGTAGGGCCACTGAACAGTCATATCTCAATGAACAAGCTTAAAACTTTGAAAAAAATACCGGAACACATTAGCGAAATACACTAATTTGCAAATAAGTTTGGTTTTGCGAGAGACTCAGTTGAATATCTCGTTTGTGATGTTTCCAGGCTGAAACATGAGGCGGTCTGGTGCACCACATTCAGCCGCCTAGAAACATCCCAAACGAGAGATTCAGCTGGGCTCCAAACCAAAATTGATCAAAACCAAATTTGTTTGCAAATGAGTGTATCTCGCTAATTTCGTGCGATTTGGTTTCAAGTAGGACATAACTTTGACGGAAACTCGGGGACTGCGCCTACCTAATGAGCCCGAAGCAGGGCGAAACCAGTCGTAGGGCTGTGAAGAAGTTTCAGCTACCTTACGGGCAGTGCATTACGAATTTAGCGAAAGACACTATTTTCTTCTATTAGGTCTTCCCGTTTGATGAGTTGACAAGTGATGGTGATAATTTGTCTCTGATATATATTTCCCCTCCGAGCATCAGGTGAAATCCCTGAGAAACTATCCGATGAACGTTGTTAACGTATTCGATTGCAGTGTCGAGACCTGCTGGAGTGATTTTTTACCCAAGTGATGGTCTAGGATCGTCGAATGGCCTTGGGACCAATACCTGATGCACCTGGTGGAATTAAGTGATTCGTCACTTCACGCCGTACACAACAGGCACAGTTTCTGATGATGTTTTATTACAAATTGTTGACAAGCAAGCACAAACATTAATTAATCAGAGAGGTTTGATACGTGATTCAAAATTAACTACAGATTTGATTGGCTGATGACCAGGTGCCCGTTAATCTCTTCGCCGTGCTTGACAGTTGACTTGCAAACGTTTCGCACCATCAGGGGAGATATCATCAATGCGCAATTGCGTGGGTTAGGGTTTGTAAATCAATCGCCAAGCTTGGAGAACAGATCAACAGCTACCTGATCAACAACCGATAGGCTTACCCGAGCTACCAATATTTCAATATATAACCAATTCAGATTTGATTTAGCATGTGACAAGTACAGTGAGTACAATTAACTAAACTTTAAAAAATGTTATCTGTGAGTTTTTATATTAACAGTATGCTATTTTCTCACGATGTAAAAGTGCTTTCCGCATGCGTCTCTAGATTCGAAGTTCTAACTTAATTTTTCCAATACTTATACAATTCATGCCTACATTTACTGAGGTTTTGTCTCCAAAATTGCGGAAGATTTGTATAGTCTAAACCATTTCGATGGTATGAACAGGTCGCGGGTTGTTGAAATCATGGAGAGATTCATGATTGGGGTTCAGAGCGACAGGTGGAACATCCTGGCGTGAAAACGCCCGATAATCGATGAGGGTGGGAGATTCTGAAGACGACTGAGGTCAGAATAGGACCCGGTTACAAAACGGAAGTCGAATGAAACAGGTTGTTCCGACATGCTGAGTTCTGATAGGGAACTGCAAGTAGTCGGATTGATCAAAATTGGCAAAAGCAAAAAAACACAGGGGCTGAGTATACGGTTACTTGCCCCCAGGAAGGAAGAGAGAAATGAAGCTTAGAAGATCAAATTCCATTAATTCCATATGACTCAAATATGGAGAAGAATGTTGAACAGCAATATTTGTAGCTGTCTGCTTCGAAATGACTTTAAAAGCATCGACTTCCAGTTGGCGCTACTGAAAGTTAAGCTGCCTAGCGCGCACAGAGTCTCAGCCGAAGAGGTGTAGGTGTTTTGTGCAACAGGATATTCAATACCTCTTGAAGTACATGAATCTATACGATAATTTCTATATGGAAACGTCCATATGGAAACTAAATACAAGCCACCTATGCTCGTGGACACTGAGGCCACTGAGAATTTGGATTCCCTTGGTACAATCAGACTCGGGCACCGTTTAAAATTTATTTCGCAGACGCGTCATTGCCCTTACTAGATTGACAAACGCAGTAAAATATGTTTTTTTGGGGAGGGGGAGAAGAGGAGAGGGAAGGGGCAAGCTGAATTAAGGCCACAAGTGGTAGATATCAGGAGCGGGAGATGCCGGCATAGGCTGTGAAATAAATGAAGAGAAAGGTGAGCATGTGCAAACTCTGCCATTAAAAATTTTGGACAATATGGGTATACAAATTGTACGTTAGTGAATCCGGATGCTCTGAATAATGCATGAAGGCATTTAAAGCATCACACACATAATCAGCTTTTGAAATAATATAAAACAGAGCTATTTAGCTTGGTTGTTCGTATTTTCGTTTGCTTAGTGGGTCCTACTAAGAAGTTAACCATTCTGAAACATAAAGGTCTCATGGGATTGGTGGTGGTTATCCTACGAGCGACGGCGTAGGCACTCTGTTACGTGAATTTTTCTCCAGAGCTTCTTTCAGAAGAAGAAGCCAATATCTGGAGCAGTGCGCAACTAAATCACAAGCGACGTGCATTGATCCAAATGGAGTGCTTCGTGCAAGCAATTGATACCATCGTACACCCGAAAAAACAAGACTGAAAAGCAAACATGCAGAGGCCTGTTGGGACCCATCAGCTGACTTAAGTACGACATTGGCAACAGTGCGCACCAGCATCAATTATTTTACACCAAGGTAATAACACCGTCCGTTTAATCCTCCAAATGCCAGTGGGACATCACTTGAGGATTATAAGTGAAGTGCTTGTCCCACTCTAGTATTTGTTTTTTTGGGAGGGGGAGAAGAGGAGAGGGAAGGGGCAAGCTGAATTAAGGCCACAAGTGGTAGATATCAGGAGCGGGAGATGCCGGCATAGGCTGTGAAATAAATGAAGAGAAAGGTGAGCATGTGCAAACTCTGCCATTAAAAATTTTGGACAATATGGGTATACAAATTGTACGTTAGTGAATCCGGATGCTCTGAATAATGCATGAAGGCATTTAAAGCATCACACACATAATCAGCTTTTGAAATAATATAAAACAGAGCTATTTAGCTTGGTTGTTCGTATTTTCGTTTGCTTAGTGGGTCCTACTAAGAAGTTAACCATTCTGAAACATAAAGGTCTCATGGGATTGGTGGTGGTTATCCTACGAGCGACGGCGTAGGCACTCTGTTACGTGAATTTTTCTCCAGAGCTTCTTTCAGAAGAAGAAGCCAATATCTGGAGCAGTGCGCAACTAAATCACAAGCGACGTGCATTGATCCAAATGGAGTGCTTCGTGCAAGCAATTGATACCATCGTACACCCGAAAAAACAAGACTGAAAAGCAAACATGCAGAGGCCTGTTGGGACCCATCAGCTGACTTAAGTACGACATTGGCAACAGTGCGCACCAGCATCAATTATTTTACACCAAGGTAATAACACCGTCCGTTTAATCCTCCAAATGCCAGTGGGACATCACTTGAGGATTATAAGTGAAGTGCTTGTCCCACTCTAGTATTTAGTTGGAAGCCCAATTCATTCCGTCAAGCTGATCTACAATATACGTGCTAACAAGTATCTCTGCATGGAGCTCACATGATGTGACCACTATCGGTGTTCCTTGCGACACTTTCGCCCACGAATTTCGGTTTTGGTTTTGAGTGTTTCACTGGCCATCTTTTCAGTCAATCATTAATTCTATTAGGAAAAGACTACACGGAGTTAGGATTAAAGTGCTTCGTGATGCTAGGCACCCAGTTTTATGATTTCGTTTAAGTAACTTTATTGTTGGCATCAGAGCACAGCAGCGCGCCTTTTTGAAGGACATTCCTGGCTTAAATACGTTGGTTAGAAGGATGGTCTGAGACTAGGAACTTCCATTCTAGCTGTTTCCCTTGAAATTCAGATTCCAGATTATTCTTTGAACTTGAAATCACCCATCGGCATTGACCCAAATTTCCGGATAAAAGTACTGTCTATTTTGAACGTTTTTATAAGGTCCAGCAAGGAAGAGCACGCAATACGCTTCATGCCTGACCTTTTTGGACGTTAAATATTATCCTGATTGTTTTCTTTAGCTTGGCATTTCTTTCTGATTATGGGCCTACCACCAGTGGAAACTTGAGTGACGCTTGAACAGGATGCTTAACCTGGTGTGTATATTAGGGAGGCTAAATGCTCCTGAGACGAGAAACGTCAAAACAGCCATGTATTTTTTGGATCAAAATTTACGATTGTTCTTGGTTACGAAGGTCTACAATGAATGCATCTTCCATCGAAATATCTCGATAAGTTCTCAACGGCAGTGGTTCAGTACTGGTGGATAAATTTGCCTGCATAAATTTGTCGTCCATCCGCCGTAACATGCCTTCACTCTTTAAAGGTCCTTCGCATGCCATAGACTTTCACTTACATCCGTCAGTCTAGCTCTATCAGCTGGTCTGCTCGGCCGCTCATCGGGTGCATCATGCCACTTACGAAGCTGAGTCACAGTTACCCTTTCCGAACCCCAACCGTCTTGAATTGCATAGACGTTCCCGCGAGGGTTGGCAACGGCAACTGAAACTTGCCATCGACTATCCAGCTTCCGCGACCCCAGTCCACTCTTCCCAGGAATTTGATGATCCCTTCACCTGACCTTCGCGCCGGAAGTCGATTCATGCACAAGCCAAACTGAAGCAAATTATTGGCTGGCCCTAGTCACGTGATCCATACCGAAACATACAACCACTGCATACGAGGCTCAGCTGCTCAACCGAGGGCCGCTAGTGGGTTGGTGGCCGAGCGGGATAAGGTTGGGAGCGGCCCTCATGGTTCGCGGTTCAAGTCCGGGCGACTTCGCTCGACACCTTTTCGACCTCCCTGGTTAACATGTTACTTCATAGGATGCTACTGTTTTTGCTGAGTCATACATAGCACTAAAATATAATTCACCAAGATGAAAGCGACCTAACGTTCCGAATGCGAGGACTTGACTATGGTTACATGTCCATGAGTATATTTAAGTTTGAATCAAGGTTTCCGAAGACACAAATGTCGAGTTACTCCCAAGCTTTAAGTGGAAGGAATTATATGGTCAGAAAAAAATTGTGTGAAGAAAGGCATTTCGATGGATACATTAAGGTTCGCGGATACATTCTGTGATTTTAAGATTTCTTATTTTATAAACGTTCTATGGCAGGTATTTCACGCGGAGAAGCAGGGGTATCCTGCAATAAATTATTAAAATTGTTCCATGATATTTTCTCGCTTGCACTGACAGTCCATCTTTCCTTGGTTTATTTGCTTCAATCATTTAACTCATTTTTTTCTCAGAGTCGGCGACTTGCGGTCTGGACCGGGCAGCTGGTCTATGAAGGCCAAAGTCAGGTTGGTATATAAACTGGTGTCGAGCTACAAATGGTCATTCCTCGCTTGCTCCTCTTGCGGTCCGGGTGTCCACGACGTGCAGGACGCCGCCACCACGGTTGCAACGACGGTACGGCCAAGTGGGATGGTTAAATGTGGTAGAATGTCATGTAGGTTCATAGGA
>NW_008751688.1:1862690-1873619 GCF_000715545.1 Opisthorchis viverrini | reverse complement strand
AATTTGATGATCCCTTCACCTGACCTTCGCGCCGGAAGTCGATTCATGCACAAGCCAAACTGAAGCAAATTATTGGCTGGCCCCAGTCACGTGATCCATACCGAAACATACAACCACTGCATACGAGGCTCAGCTGCTCAACCGAGGGCCGCTAGTGGGTTGGTGGCCGAGCGGGATAAGGTTGGGAGCGGCCCTCATGGTTCGCGGTTCAAGTCCGGGCGACTTCGCTCGACACCTTTTCGACCTCCCTGGTTAACATGTTACTTCATAGGATGCTACTGTTTTTGCTGAGTCATACATAGCACTAAAATATAATTCACCAAGATGAAAGCGACCTAACGTTCCGAATGCGAGGACTTGACTATGGTTACATGTCCATGAGTATATTTAAGTTTGAATCAAGGTTTCCGAAGACACAAATGTCGAGTTACTCCCAAGCTTTAAGTGGAAGGAATTATATGGTCAGAAAAAAATTGTGTGAAGAAAGGCATTTCGATGGATACATTAAGGTTCGCGGATACATTCTGTGATTTTAAGATTTCTTATTTTATAAACGTTCTATGGCAGGTATTTCACGCGGAGAAGCAGGGGTATCCTGCAATAAATTATTAAAATTGTTCCATGATATTTTCTCGCTTGCACTGACAGTCCATCTTTCCTTGGTTTATTTGCTTCAATCATTTAACCCATTTTTTTTTCTTGGCTTGTGCGCAAGTGCAATTTGAACGCGCGCGCTTCCTGGCTTGTGCATAACTAACCAATCAGAACGCTGGCTTGTGAATGAATCGCGTGCCCTTCGCGCCTATGGCGAATGATCGTGCCTTTCTACTTGGCACTTTCTGCCTAGTCATTTCATGATTGGTTGTAAAGGTTTTCCGAGCCTTCCGCCTCTCCTCTCCTAGCTCCTCCGGAGACAAGCGTGTCGCCGTCAACAAGCCAATTTTCTGATCAACCAGGAGGCGCGGATGTCTACCGTACACCAGCATAAACGAGAACTTGACTTTAGTTGGATGCATAGAAGCACGATGAGCTGGTATTACCACTGGAAAGTTAACTTCACAGTTACCTTTGGACGCCAGCCACTCGTTGATCGTTCGGTTATTACGTTCGGTTAGACCATTTGTTTGGGGGGGGGTTGTAATGCCATCCTCAGCCCTCGGATACCCAGTTTCTGCAAGCAGTTCCTGAGCTAACTGCTCTCGAAGCAAGGCTGCTGACGGGTTAGGATCATTTTTGGCACACAATGGTTGGCTACGATGTGATGAATTACCACTCAGCTGATCGTCGTCGCCCGTTGATTTGGCACGGCTGCTGCCTCGATCCACCGCGAGAGGTGTTCTGTCATTGTCAGGGTATGTTGATTCCCGCAGGTTGTCACCGGAAAGGGACTCATGACGTCAATGGACCATAATTCGCCCATTTCTGAAACAGGAATAGTTTCCAGCAATAAGTTTCCCCCGTCGTGTCCCTTTACTTCAGTCGGCACCGCCTACAGGACATCACATAATCCACCACCTCACTTCTCATCCCGGGTCAGTAGGCCCTCTTTCTAAGTAGGTCGTACGTCTTTGTGTACCATGGTTTTGCCATCTCATGGCATTCTACGATAGGCTCCCTTCCCAAGACTCGAGGTATCACGGGAAGCACAACATCCGAATCGGTTGCGTTCCAACATATGATGCCAGCTCTATTCAGCCTCAGGCGATCAAAGTGACTCTAGAACGTATCCAATTCCTCGTCTTCATCCATGTTCTCAATACTCTTTCCATCCAACAAGGCGGCTGATACCTTACGTAACACAGGATGCTGCTGTTGGAGTTGAACCAACCTTCCGGAATCGAGTTCAACGACGAGGCCAAGTCACGTTTCTTGGGCCACGTCTCCAGCACTTGGTCTTGACAGACAATCAGTCAAGTGGTTCTTCTTCAATGGCGCTTGCTTGCTTCTGAATTCGTACTCATGCAACCATAGTGCTCAGCGAGCGAGCTTTACCCGAGGATCCCTGGCGGCCCTAATACACTCAAGGGGTTTGTGACCAGTTTCGACATGAAACTTTTGTCCAGGCAGATATGGCCCCCACTTATATAGGGTCCAGACGATTGCCAACCCAGTGGTTGGGTGTTTCTGTTTGGCGTGAGTCAGGACGCGACTGGCATATTCGATAACTCCACCCGTCTGCTTTAGGACTACATCAATACCGAGATCACTTTCGTCCGTTACAACAGTGAACATCTCTTCGACCCTGGGCAGTTTGAAGGTCAGTTGCTGTTCTAGCACCCGCTTTTTGACATGCTCGAAAACATCACGTGCTCCCAAGCTCCATTCGGATCTTCGATTTAACCCGAGCAAGTTGTACAGTGAAGAACCACTTGTATTGAAATCCTCAACGAACGGGCTGTAGTAGGCTGCTTGTCCAAGAAACTGCCGTAGGGACCGCTTTGAATTAGGAACTGCACAATCCTTGATCTTTGCCAATTTCTCCGGAGGTTAAATAACCTCTCCGTGGCCCACTTTATGACCCAGCAGTGTCTTCGGACCCCGGATGAGCTTCATTTATCCGCAGGCCTGCCTCCCGGACCCGTTTCAATACAGACTTCAAGTGAAATGAGTTCTCTGGTTCCAAAGTACTGTACACAATGTTATCACTTCCGTATATGGTAACATTCTGGAGTCCCGTTGTTAAACGAAGCATCAAGCGCCGGAATGTGAATGGTGCCCCAGACAAACCAAACAGTATCCCTCTAAATTCATATTGGATGTCCGCAACCGTCAGCGCCGTTTTCACCCGGTCTTCTTCCCTGACGGATAGTTGCCAGTATCCGTAACGCGGATCGATCACCGTTTTCACGGATTCCCGGATTCACGGATTGATACAGAGGATTGAGACTTTTGCCCAAGTTTCCCTGGTCGGTTTTGTTGTTGTCGGTCAGTGGCTGTCGTTCACCTGAAAAGCACAAGTGAAAAAAGGGTGTGGCACTGCTCTATATGTTCCCAGCGCGAGGATTCGCATAAATAAATGTCTAATAGTGCTTTAAACTGGGTTCTAGAAGGAGCGTGGACAACCGTCGGAGGAAGGCCATTCCACGCACCTACTACCCGAAATGAGAGAACATTTTGTCTAGTGAATGTGTGTGCCCTGAGCTTGAAAATTTTCTCACTATGTCCCCACCGTGTGTTTGCTGGTTTAACGGCAAAATAAACCTGTTTGCCAAGCTTTGTTCAAACAGGGCATAAGCAAGAATTCGGTCCCCTCGGAAGCGACGGTACTCCAGGGGGAAGAGATCAAGCATCGCTAGACGCGTTTCGTAGTCCACGGATTTGAGGCCGACAACCACTCTGGTGGCGGCTCGCCGGACACGCTCAAAGAGGGTGAAGTCTTCCATGCGTCCCGAGTAGACAACTTGGTTGACGTATTCCACGAGCGGTCTAACGTAGGCCCCATAGAGCGTTTGGAAGTCCATGCGAGTAATACGGGAGAAGGTGTGTCAGATCATCCGTAAAATGGCAAATAGCTTTTGGGCCGATTTCTCATGGTGCAGTGAGAAGGACAAGTTGGAGGAGACCCAGATGCCCAACTCCTTTTTGGCATATATCCTCATGATGTTTTCTGGGCCCTATTCACCGTGCATAACGAAGGAATTCGCTGAATCTCCTCCAAACGACACATGGCCGCACACTTCATCATTCAGAGGAATATGCCATTCCAACGACCACCGCTTAGCAGCGTCTACATCCATTTGGAGGGCACTGGCATTGGAACTCCAGGATATCAAGTCGTCCGCAAAAAGTAAACATGGACTCGCAAGAACGTCTGGGAGGTCGTTGACGTAGATCAGAAATAGGAGTAGTCCCAAGACGGAGCCTTGAGGAACTCCAATGGAGACCGGCGCTTGAGAGGAGTAGGTCGAGCCTATTCTCACTCGGAATGATCTGTCTGATAGGAACGCCTTGATCCAGCGAAGGATTTTCTCTTGAATCCCGTAAGACTCGAGTTTTTGGAGCGGTGAGTCGTGTGGGACCCTGTTTAATGTTCTTGAGAAGTCGAAAAATATGGCATCCTCTGTCCTTGGCTTGGGTTAAGCTGTCCGTAAACACGAGCATGTTTGTCACGCAAGAAGGGTTTGGGAGAAATCCGTGTTGAGCTTGAGGTATCAGGTTGCTGGAAGTAAGGTTATCTAGGATAGCTTCAGAATGCGTTCCGTCAACTTGCACGGCACGCTAGTGAGGCTTATAGGCCTATAGCTGCCAAACGATATTCGGTCACCAGTTTTGTTGGTTGGTGTGACATTCGCTTCCTTCCAAGCAGAAAGAAGGTGCCCTTTGAAAGCGACCGACGAAACATCAGGTGCAAATGATTTGCCAGTGTGGAGGACGTTTCCTTCAGGATCCTTGGATGGACCTCGTCGGGCCCCAACGCACAGAATGGGTAGATCTTGCGTGAGAGTTGACGAATATCCTCCACCGTGAAGACATCAGGTGTGATTTGCCAGTGTGGAGGACGTTTCCTTCAGGATCCTTGGATGGACCTCGTCGGGCCCCAACGCACAGAATGGGTAGATAGATCTTGAGAGTTGACGAATATCCTCCACCGTGAAGACCAAGTCGGTTAGAGGCTGTTCGTAGTTTCTCCTTGACAAGAGTGGATGTGACGAGGACGCTGGGGCTGAGTATAGACACGCATAGTGTTCTCTGTAAGCCTCAGATACCACTGTTGGGTCATTCGTCGGTTCTCCGTTTCTGTCCCTCAAGGAGAACGCAGATGGCTTGTTTCTGCGGCGATGTCTCATGAGTGCCTGATAGTGCTTTGATCTGGGTACTAGATGAAGCGTGGACAACCTTCGTGTCAAGGTCATTCCATGCGGCAAATGCCCGAAATTCGAAAAAAGTTCTGCCCATGGTTCTATTAGTTCTTCAACCGGAGCTGGTCCCAGTGTGAACTGTTCAAGGAAGATGCGCGTTCCTGAGAAGTCTGCATGGCAGAAGTTCCTAAACCACGTTTGAGGTTTGGGATTTCTGGCCCAATAGCAGATGAAATCAAAGGTTAGCACACAGTGGTCGCTATGCCTCAGTGGAGCGTTAATTGTTACCTGATCAACGAAGTGTCTTTCGTTGGTAATGACCAAATCCAAGAGGGATGGTAGTTGGCCTGCGCGGTATCAGGTGGGTGCAGCGACATGTTGCGTCCAAGCGTTCTGTTGAACGACTTCTAACAGCGCCGCTGCAAAAGGTTAGTGCTCCACGATTTCTCGTTCGTATAACTAGTTTTCGGGTTCCGTTAGAGCATTAACAAATTGGTGAGCCCAACGTTTTTGAACTCACGTAACTTCTGACATTTTTTCCGTTTGGACTTCCATATATCCATATTTCTATTCATGCCCGACACACCCACGGCTCAGTCACTAAACCCGCTATTACCTCAACCAAATATCAACGCCGAATCTGTTCACCTACCTTCGTTCTGGCACCATGATCCGTGCATCTGGTTTACTCAAATGCAAGCCCAGTTGGCTCTTAGAGAAATCACTTAGGAGCACACTATGTATTATCATGTTTTATCCGTCCTACCTCTTGAAATAGCGGCAGATTTACGCGATATTCTTATGGCACCGGATAACTCCCAGCCATTTACACAACTTAAAAATACATTAATCACGCGAACGGCATTATCCGAACATAAGCGTTTAGAACAACTGATAAGCGGTGAAACACTAGATGGTTGTACACCGTAGCACACAGTGGTCGCTATGTCCCAGTGGAGCGTTAATTGTTACCTGATCAACGAGGTATCTTTCGTTGGTGATGACCAAATCCAGGAAGGATGGTAGTTGGCCTGCGAGGTATCTGGTGGGTGCAACGAGATTTTGGGTCCAAGCTCTCTGTTGAACGACTTCAAACGGCGCCGCTGCAAAAAGTTCGCCTGATTCGACGCGCTGGAGTTCCATCCAGGAGGGCTTTGGTGCGTTGAAGTCACCCACCAGTAGGAGATGAGTGAAGTGGCAGTTGGAGGAGAGTTACTCAAGGGTTTGTATGAGGAATTGGTCATCTTCATGGGGACTCGAAGCCCTACCGTAGGCCACGTCGAGAAGGAGAGCATCGGACCCGCGCAGCGGGATTTGGACCCACAGTGCATCGCAGAAGGGTGCAGGGGTAGTGTCAGCGAGGACAGTCGGGGTTGGGAGGGCCGCATGTAAGTACAGAGCAACCCCACCAGCCCTCCCTCGTTTTGAGTCAGCTCGAAAAATAGAGTAACCGTCTATCGAGATCTCCGCGTCAGAGACGTCTGGTGTGAGCCAGGTCACTATGAGTGCGATTATAGACGGTTGTTCAAGGCAAGCTGACTGTTGAACATCGCCGAGTTTGTTGAAAAGGCTGAGGCAGTTTGTGGACAAGCATCTCAACACTGTCTCTGCTGACTCCGAGGGTGATGAGGCGAAATTTGAGTGACCAGTGTGGTTAGCGGACTTAATAGTTGTGCACCGGGTTTGAGTCTGAGTCCAATGCTCCAAGGGGGCCTCAGGGACGACGTTGTCTGCTTCCTGTCTTTGTGGTTTCTGGGGTGCATTTAGCATGCGAGGTTTTTTCGTTCCTTGGGAGCTCGGTTTGCTCGGGCCTTTTGGCTTTGATGGACGTGGTCTTTTTCCCCGTGGGCGAAAATTTCGACCGATGCTGGTTGCAGCTCTTTCAGCATCCACTTTTCGTCGACTAGATTTGCCGTTGATCCAAGATTTGCTGCAAGCTTTCGCCTTTCTGGATTCTTGGGTGTTTTGGCGCGGTTTGACCGGAAAAGTGTCTCTGTGGGGCCCTGAGTGATGGGTGGCGGCACCAAGAAGTAATGATTTTGGTGACGCTCTCAAGAGGCCCGTTTTTGTGGAGGACTGCACCTTGAAGCCATTCAGCAGTTTTCTAACCTGGCAAACTTTATGTGGCCTGTTTGGCTGCAGTCGCTCTTCCTTCGTGTTTGTGTGGACACCCGATCCGCTGGCGATCAGCGTGGCCGACTGGATATACGAGGGATTTTCCGGGTGGCTGTAGTAATGTTTATGGCTTTGGGTGTCGGGGTCCTGGGCGACGGTTGTATCCACAAGCAGGGAGACCGCTTTTGACGGAGTGGAGCTGGAGATTGGCTTCTCTTCTTGTCCCCGCACATCTGACCCAGTCCAGTTCAGAGGCTGTGACTTTGTTGACGAGTGCGCGGCTGCAGCTATGTCCTCTGATACGGAGATGGGCGTTGATAGCTCCACGTAGTTTGGTCGCTGCTTGCATGTGGGGTTTGCCTCTGCCAGGGCAACCCTGCTTTGGTGGGTGAGAGGCCTGTGGTGATCGAATAAAAACTGCTGTCCGGAGCTGGTTTCGTCGGCCTGCTTTCGGGAGCACAGGGGGATATGATCACAATCGGCTTGATCATGAGTTTGAGGTCGGCTGAATTGCTGCTCGGCGGAAGCCGAACTGACCTGCTATGACCAAGCTTTCGTGCGTTTGGAGGACGATCCTCAGATAGTCGCCCGATCATTGGGTTGGCCTTTTGAATGCTGCCAGTCCTCTTCAAGTTCTCTCGTACGTCAGATGAGGAAGAAAGAGTGACTAGAAGTCCAAGAGTTTGCTTAATTCACTTTTGGCGTAGCCATTCTGCGTGGAGAGATTTATCAGGCTTGGTTAGAACACTGCTAAGGATCGATTGTGCCAGCTTTACTGGCGTGATTTGTCCGGAGAATGACCCCCAGATTATCAATCTGTTTTCCCTTAGGCGCCTGTCCACAATAGACGCTGTTGCGGCCTTTATAGTCGCGTCAGAAAGTTGTATGAATTTCTTCGCAGCCAGTGGATGCTGTATGGATATCGTGAAATACTCGATCAGTGAAGAAGTTTCCTTGTCAACTTTCGTTCAGGTCACTGCATTCTTAGCGCCTGAGTCCTCCAGTGCCTTCGAAAGACGCTTTAATTTCGCGTCGAGTATCCCGAGTGAGGTGGAACGCTGACAGCGGTTTTTCTGAATCTGCACTGGGGATTAGGTACCGTTTTGGGGGACTCTCCTCTTCGCTGCGGTATGCATTGCACCCTTGACGTAGAGGCAGCTGGCGCAGACAAACGGGTGAGGAGAGTTAGCTAGTCGGCTTATTTGGTCGTCCTGTAAGCCCGTGCACTTAAAATGCCACCAGGCCCTGCGGGTATGGCATTGCATGCTGCGTTTGACGTTCGACAGGCAGCCATTTCGCCCACATCTGTTGTGGTCTATCAATGGCTGCAGAGGGCACTCGGTATAAATTGATGTCATGTTTCGGACTAGATGTAAAATAGGAAGTGTGCGTAAAATATCAACGGTTATCTCTCAGATGTTTTGTTAGAGTAATAAAATTCAACAATTACTCGTGTGTAGTCTGTGAATAGATTTAAAAACGAAAGAATTTTTTCACACATTTGCTCGAATTCCTCTTCCCGTCAATCTCGATAACGACCTGTATGGTAGACTGTGTCACTGGGCTAATCGCAACCTGCCCGGGAAAAGAGAAGTAATCCAAATTTTTAGTACGGACTGGTGTTCGAGTACGAGGGCGTCGATTCTTCCAACCGCCTTGCCTGCCATATTCGCAGCAGCAACTCTTCCGAGCGCAGGCCCGAGATTGCCTTTCTGTGGCTTCAAGCTGTTCCGCAGTTCGTCCACTGTCGAATTATTACTGTAAACTAGCGCCTGCAACATTGCCAATGGTGACTCGGCCAATTCCCGTGCCAGATGTACCAGCTCTTCCATACGCAACTAGCCAGCCGCTCTCGCTAACCGCAACTAGACACCAAATGCAGGCTCGACTTCTCCGATGAACTGGTCCGACGGCAGCTCGTGGCACGACACTTCGTCCAGTCCCGAAAAAGCCTGATCCAACCACTGCTGCAGGCCGGCACAGACACGGTCGCGTCAGATCTCGGTGCCATCCTGGCTGTCCTGAACCGCTTCATGTCCTCCCGGTGGTCGAATGGCGTGTCCAACTCCGCGCAGACTTCCTTCGCGGCTGACTAGTCCATCTTCCGAGGGCCCCTTCTGGCTGCATCCGAGGCGGTTTTCGCTCGACCTCTGAGAAAGGTCCCCAGCGACGCCAAGTTTTCCTGGTCAGTGCCAAGCCCAGCAGACTCCGCAACCTTCTCAAAGTCCTCCAGGAAGGTCCGAAAATCGCCATACTCAAAAGGTTACGGCTCAAATCCCTTCATCACTATCCTGCTAAAAGCATCAAATAAAAGAAAGTAGGCCTTCGTTGAAGAGTTATTAATTAGAGAAAAGTCAACTGAACAGTTACGACAATTGGACGGGGGCAAATCTCTCATATACATTTTGTTTACAAAACCGAACATCTATCTTCTCCTTGAACGCGTCTTCCTGAACTTTCCTGGATATTCATTGGCTGCTGCTCAAATGCTAGCGAATGCTACAAAGCGACTCCACAAATTCCGTAACACATCTCACTTTTCAGGAGACGCAAACGGATTTACAATAAAGCTCAATACTCGCATGCCGCATCAGTAGTATCCACCGTTACACTGGTTGGGCTGTGGTGTGGGATGTCTTGAAATCAGTGGTATTGAACGTTCGCAAGGATGTAGTGAACGCACACGCCGGTTCTGAAATGTACAGACCTATTTATTGGTGTTATTGAATCCATACGACCCACAAAGCACACAGTAGCACAGGCTAGGTGGTACAAGAAGGAAGACTGGATCGTGGCAGAAACACACGTGTACTCAACCGGAACCGAAGATGTTATAGGGCACCAAAATAGGTCAAGGTCCTCCAGGGGGTGTACAAGCGGTCATCTCCTGCTCGGGGCTCGTGGTGGGTCGTTCGTGTTCCCGCAATAGAGGGAAAGGGAAAGGGAGAGGCACATGCGTAAGCAGGTACAGTCCAGTTTCAACTGCGTTACATGGAGTTTTATTGAAATGAGTGCCCTTTCAAGGTAAACAAGTAACACAAATGAGAAAATGGTTGAACAAGAGAACACATCAAACTGCTGGGAATTTAGATTTGCTCAAAATGGATGGAATTCGCAGGCCACTGTCTAGCCATAATAAGTTGGGTTAGTTGCTGTAACACACGCGTCAATGCGGGATATGCGAAAGGCTTGCGCTTAGATTGAAGTTTGCATCCGGTGCCCGCTGTCCAGATGGATGATCGAGGAATTCCAATTGATTGAAAACAGCTGCGGACCATGTGTTCGCGAATTGTCCAGTGACTACGTTCGATTGACAAGGCTAGAGGCAAGTTGGGAGAACCACCGCATATTCAATAAACGCTGCTTGAAACACAACATAATCCCCATATCGTTACTGGTTAAGCCACCGGACTCGTCACTCGTTTCTGCCCGAATAGCATTCTCAGCGGCCAAGTCATTCCTCAAACAGAGAATCTACTTGACTACTCGGCGTTTATCTGATATCCGTCACCACGCATGTCGGCTGAACCAAGATCTTCAGACCGTGCTATCTCCCGCAGACTTCTAGTTGCTCCAAACCACAGCGACAGAAGTGAAAGCTAGCCAAGGACAACACTGCAAAGAGAGACAAAGACGCAAGTTCGAAAAATTGCTTTTTAAGACTCAGATTTCAAGGGAGCCTGCGACTAAGCCTAAGCTACCTACTAGCTATTGTAGCGTGGTAAATTTATCAAATAGAACGTTAAGTGAAGAAGAGCGCACTCTGCTAGAGAAGGGCTTGAATTTCGCGGTGAGCAAAAGGATGATAAGGGCGGAAGAGATAATCCCTAGCGTTGAATCTGTGTTTCAAAAACTTCCGTCAATGGAGGCAGAGAGGCTACGGGTACAGCTAATCACAGTCCTTAAGTCCCAGCAGCCAGGAGCTCCAAATATTACATCAGCAGAGCGAAGAGCTTTAAACACCCTAAAACGGGTGGACAACATAGTGATTACAAAGGCGGATAAGGGTAAGGCC
>NW_008751688.1:1837003-1861445 GCF_000715545.1 Opisthorchis viverrini | reverse complement strand
TAGACTTAGAAAATGTTGAGGTTTTGAGGCGAGGGCTACGGTCCACCTCACAGAGACTGATAGCAGAGGCGGTAGAAATCGCCAAGCATACCAGCGTTAACATAATGGAAAGCGTGGAACTGGCAAGCATGTGGAGAACGGTCTTGGGTCATTCGAGCTAACACGTGTTGGTGTGCGATCATCAGAGGGAAGAGTGGTCATCACCTGAACTCCCCTTAACCTTACGCACCTCCCCTCCCCCCAACTAAATTGTCGTAACATTCACATCCCCCGATGATCAAGGATCTACCAGTGGTACCCGGGGTGAATCGTCAAGTGAAGCACCCTGAAGCGGAGGATTAAGGAACGAAAAGTAATGGGAAGTAATTTGAAACTCCTCCAACCCACCAATTCAAGATTTTGACGCCCACGCTAGCCGACAAGAGCTGTTAATTGACACTCAACACTGATCTAGTGTGAAGAGGACTTACTGATTTGTTCCCCGTGTGTCTTACAACCTGGCCCATTTGGTGACCTGTTCACTTGGCCTGATGAAGCTTTTGTGTCAAAAGCGAAACGTTGCCCAAATAAAAACCACCGATTATTTACCAAGCTCTTCTGAAACGCTGCCTTCTCAATCGGTCCCGATTTTTTCAAATTGATCGAGGAATCTTGTTTTTATATCGAATGCATGATTCAGAGTTAGCATCGGGGTGCAAAGGCCGATTATACTCTGACAATTCATTGTAGATCTTTAAAAATTGTTTTTGAAAATGTAAACAGCACCCGCCTGGCTCCAGGGAACGAATGAAAGGCGCAAAAGCTGCCACAAAACACATATGACATGCCGGTGGGCTGAGTTTGCTCTGGCAAGCCGCCCGATATAGCCTCGGAAGCATTCAGGTCATGGTTGTTTGCAGTGAATGGCGTTGAATGGTGGGTTTCCGCGGTCAGCATAAAGTAGCTGTCACATGATTGGTGTTGGAGTGTACACCGTCAGTTGCCAAGCTTGTCGTTGACAATTGTACTCCTTTCCGTCGAGTGAATTATTGTCATGGCTCATGCTAAGCGGCCGGAAGAACCTAGCTCACATGAATGCCTACGATGCGACTCAATCAAAGTTATGCCTGCTAAGCTTGTGAAAAAAGCACAGACCGCTCGTTTGTGCAGTCAAACGGAACTGATCCATGTGCACGTGTAACTGATGGCCACCCGTCCCAGTTGCAAACTTCGATAATCTAGCTATAACCAGAAGAAAATTATGGTTACATTGGGCGTTTTGATAGTTGCGTATGCCTCAGCAATACAGTCTACGGATTCCTTCGTGAGTAAATCTCGCTATGTAATCGACCCCTGAAGTGGACAGTGAATGGTGGTTTGTTTACCAAAATACCACTAAAAGTTCGACAGGGCTAAAAATAAAGACCACTCGGATCCCCTTCTTTTTCAGACAACAAGTAATGCTTTCAGGGATACCCGTTTAGCGTCCTGGAGACTCTTATGGAGTTGCGCCAGATATCTTTAATGACCACTGGCCTTCTTTAGTAGTATTCCGGTCACACTTTCAGGACGAATTCCCGGGTTACTCGCAACGGCCCGTATGCGAATAATATGCAGTAATTAGGTAGTTGGGTAAGAGACAGATCATGAAATCGTGCGGGAAACTATTACGGGGCCACGGAAGAATCTGAGCAGATAAAGTGATCAAATGAAAACACACTGAGCGGTAGTGTTCGTACGGGTTGTGTGAGCTGTCAGAGAAGGGTACCCTAACCAAAATATACAAAAGCAGTACCACTGCGCGTTTAATGCGCTTGGTCCAGACAAAAACCCACCGTTTAATACAATAAATCCAAATTATCGGTAATGTATTCAAACGGGCCGATTAATACTTCCGGTGGATCTGTATACTGCTTGAGTTGTTAGCCTCTTCTCGCGACAAGTTGCAACACTCCGGAAGTCGGTTTCCCGCGGTTCAGCAGAATATTTCACATGCCCAAATGCTTTTATGTAGCCATCGATTTGCAGGCAGCATGTGGTAAACAATCGACTGACAGTGGTGTATTTACGAACCTCCCGCCCCTGATGCGCGGCTTTCTACCCCACTCCCCCAACTCACCGGTGAACAAAAGTGTGGCTGCTAGAACCACTGTACGACAAGTAGGCGGTTCTTGCAGCTGACAAAGATCACGAGGCTGCTGAGTGGCAAACAATTTGGTCACTGCATATTTGCAAATAGGGTGTCGTGATGCGACCAGTGGATTGCCCGGTTGCCTTGTTAGACAACCGCAAACCAGCTAACTGGTGCTATGCCTGCTGTTTGTCGTTGGAGAATGCGGTCAACCTTCAAGCCTCTCCTAATTTCCTTACTCTCCCTCAGTTCTGAGAAGCGCCAGCCTTATTCGTAATAAAGCCTCTTATGACGCAAAAGAGCGTTTGGTTTTGCCCTTCACGTACCAAAATTCAACATGGTTATATTTCACACACTTTTTCAATGCTTTTTCAAAGGTTGCGAAGGATGAAATACGTTCAGCCGGCAACTTCTCAGTGAACATACCTAAAGCCTGGTGTCCGACTTGCCTGGTTCACCGACGTAGTAATGGCGCAAAAAATTACGAGCAATAAATAATCCAGACAAACTGGTGGATTGGACGTGTCAAAAGAATCATTTATTCCGTGCATGGTGAGGAAGAGCTGGCCCAACAAACCCATGTCTTAATTTTAGTGATTTATAAATCAAGCAATTTTGAAGGGCCGATTGACTGAATATTGATGAACAAGATATTTTCAATGTGGGTTGCACCTAAATACGTGTGCGTAGCGTTTTTCTACTGAAATAAGTGAGCAATCTTCCAGTTACCTGACATAAATTTGGGCAGGAAAATCATGCTAAACTTTTTTAAATGGCTGACTCTGACCTAACGACCGATCGCGTTGGAGAGATTTCTTAAGGACACTGGCTCTCGAGGCGAGTCAGTTTATGGGAAGCGGATGCATTGCGCTTTATTGTACGGATGAGACATTACGATGTACAGGCAAGCCGCCTAAAGCTGAAGCACACATTTCTTTGGAAGGCTGAGTTTGCCAGACGACGTCAAGTAGCAAGCCGCCTAAAGCTGAAGGCTGAGTTTGCCAGACGACGTCAAGTGCGCCGCAAATGTTCCATTCAGGCATTACAGCTGAAAACCAATCCTCCTGTTTGCGCTCACTATTTTACCCAGCGTATGAGTTTGATCTGTTTGTGCTTAAACAGGACCTCCTTGAATTGGCTCAGGAGATATCAAACCAAGGACGGTCCACTCTGAGTTACACTGGCGTTCAGAATATCCGACAATTTTGAGCTAATTTAGACGTTTCGGTTCCGATGAGATCTTTCTGCGGTCACCGGATTTAAAGTGGCATTACTTTTGCACGCCAAGATGTTCGCAGGGGCGATTTAATGCGAAAATTCGGAAGCCAATAAAGGCGCAAATCGGTGCCTGCGGTGGTGACTGAATGCGTTCTTATCCGTAAGAAACTTTCGAAAATGCTCCAGTGCTTAGCCGCTGCAGCGTTTTGTTATTCGGCAACATGGTGCGGTGTCCACTTTCTCTCGAATAAGCCACCGGTTGATGTACGGAGTTCCGGCATACTTACGATCATAAAAAGGGTGTGTGCAGTGGTTAATTGATGCTCTATTTGAATTTCTAGACAAAACTTAAACGGACGGTAAACATTGTGTGTACTGCTGGGCGTCCATTTAACTGAGCCGGTCTTGAGGAATAATTAACTCACGTCCATTTTGAATTGGCTGGTTCATTGATGGCAAACCGGCAAACGGCACGATAAATGGTGATTTTTTAGCTTTCATAGGCGCTTACACAATATACTGGCCTCACGCGTTCAGTTTTTCGGAAATGTTGACCGTACAGGAGCCGGATTCCAAAGAGTAATATTTTCGGATTTCGTCACATCAACGTTTGGGCCACTGGGTAATTTCGATCTCATGAACAAGATTTTGTACGACTTAGTTTGCTTCAGCAGCTGTAAAACTGACAGTAGGCCGGCCTTCTACTTTGCAGCCATTGCATTCATCAGTTGTGCCTTTAGAACTTCGGACATGGCGAAGTATAACGTTTTTCTTCCCAAAACTTTGACGCATCCGGGTTCTAAATAGATATGAGCTCTGCAAAATGCAAGAGATCAGGGTAGTCAAAGTTGTTGCAGTCAAATCTGATCCTCTTTTGATTATTAGAGATTCCAGCAGTACTTTCCCTTAACTAACTGATCTATTTGGAACAGCGTCTATGCCGAAATTGAGTCACGAATATATGGTGGAAACCTCAATTATACGTGTACATGGAACGATTTCATGGTGTGTTCTCTCATTTGCAAGCCAATTTTGTTGGCCCATTATAGGGAATCGTCTGTCGATCGCTCATCAGCTGTCCGGCCACATACAACCAAAGCAGAGCGCACTGATGAGTTCGCCAAAATAAGATTTCACCTGTGAGAACAAGGGCTAATCTTTGGAACAGAAAGGTAATTCATAGGTGATGGGCTTAGTACTACAAAAAGAACGAACTGCAGCAAACACACTGTCAGTGGCGCTTGGTTTAATATTAGGGAAAACCAAAATACGGATTTCTTGGGTACTGGGCCGTCAAACCTGCCACTTAAAGTTCTAGGAGCAAATATTCCCTAAGCAAATTTCCAAAATTACTCATGAAGCCAAGAGAAAAGCAGCAGATAAAGACCACCGGTCCCACCCACTCAGGTGGCTCAGATAATCTTTTCTTTCCCGTGCATTCATCACTGGATATAACTGCACCTTCTTGTAACCCTGATAACCAACCGATGGTGTCCCTTACTCTGGTCACGACCGCATTACTCAAGGTCAACGTCTCCTGATAGGAGACTCACAAACCAATCGGAGCGTTGAATTTTCTTCATCTATGCTGACTACACTGCCGAGTGCGTCTCGTGTTTGTGCCCCTAGTTTTCCGCCGTCGATGTGTTCGGTGCCAGGGCCCGCTGATGACACCTTTCCACTATAAATCAACCATCCATCCGCAACGTATCACAGCAGACATGGATATGGTAGAAACCATTCTGTAGTAAATGTAGTGTGTAATGGATGAATCACATAAGCCCGGTACCAGGTATGTTCGAAAACGTCGTACTTTCACCTTTGCTAGAATTTTCAAAAAGTCTACACCTAACGGAAAAGTACGTTGTTGTTCCTTGTACGCACCACGGAATATCTTTTTCCAGCTCACTATTTATCTGGGGAAACGTGATTTCTTTGACCATTTGAGCCATGTTGATCCAATCGGTGAGTATATATCAAGGTAGTCCTGAGTCCAGCAAAGTATTTTTATGACGAGCAGGTCTGAATGGTTCGCCAGGTTAAGTCGGAGTCGTGTTTTCAAACGTAGCTCGCTCACATGACCAGGTCACGGGTGGTGACCTATCAAGTGTAGTGTAAAGGGGCTGCTTAAGCAGCCCCTATGCTTAAGCGGCCACTATGTCCAAACTCGCATCGGAATTTGGATCTCAGTCTGCAAAGTCCGTTAATATGTGCATTGGCAGTAATCTTGTGCAATACATCTTCGGCCTGACATCACCACATGTTCGATTACTGCAGTGGCACTTTTTTTAGCCGTAGCCACCCCCTACTAGCGTCTAGTCGTAATCCCATGAGAGCTAGCACCCCAGTTTTCGAGGACTATAAGGATATGGAACTCCGTAAATATGCTTTTTGCAGTGTGTCCGCTCACCGGTAACTTGTTAGCTTATCGCCACAGGCCTGAATGGTATTCGATGTTTGCAAGTTTGTTGCCAACAAACTGTTCTACAATAGCAAACTACGGGTCTGTGAATCTGGCGCGGTCAAATAATAGGAAGATAATACAGCAGATAGAACGAAACCAGATCCCCGACAATAGCCGGCATGTGTTAACGTGCTTGTAGCTCTCCGACGCGGTCACAAAGAATATGCGCCCCATTGTCATGTAACCGTTTGTTTACCCCCGTAACCTGCTAAGTTATGCTAAGGGTTCTCTGCTGACGCCCTTAATGACGCGATTTAGCATACTTTCTAGACTTATTAAAATGATTGCACCTCCGAATGCAGCAAGTTGGGCGGCGGAAACTTTCCGAGACTACCGATCACGCGCCTGAAGTTGATCTTTGATCGGCCCAGTAAGACACCTAGTCCCGTTAACCTCTCTCCCATTCCTACTCACGTGCGAAGTTGATTGTTTTGGCTTCATCCTCATCATTGATAACAAACCGGAGTGGAACGCTAGTGAAAGAACCCTATTGATTCACTAGCACACAACACATGTCAACTTGTCGGTGAAGGCTTATAGTGGAAGTAATAAAAATGGGACAGTGGGACTTACCCTGTCGAGCGCTGGGATACTGCCAGGTTACCCAAGCCTAGACAGGGGAAGTCGGAGAGGCAGAGTCGGGTTCGAACCGCGGACCCTCGGTCAGTAAATTTGCGTTCCAACCACTTTGGCCATCTCGCCCCACTCTATGCCCCTTCTTACCCTGTCACAAACATCCGAGGTGCCAAAATCCATTGGGACACTCGGAATAGAACTTGAGAGCACGCATCATTTTGACTGCTTGCAAAGGTCACGCCTCATCCGTACAAAAAGCAGCGCCTGTTGTTGTCTGATCCTTGCATCGCGTGAGATCCAGAGATATGTCGCAATTGGTGTCTTAGATCACAAAAAGTGACCCGGGTTCTAAAGATTCGTTTATTAACTCCCCCTGTCACATTACAGTCGGAAGTTAAACAACTTCCGATATACATAAAACGCGCAAGAGCCTGGAGTATCTCTCTATGCCTGGAGCCAGGAGAATCATCGGCAAATGTTCCAGCCGTAAATGAATTTCACATCTGTTTCTATTTAAGCGAATCATACATTTGATCTCCTGCTGAGTGTATGGTTTGCCTACATAAGCTGCAGAGTTGGGAAGCACCGACCGTACTTGCCTATGTGGCTTTCTTGTGTAGAAGTCGGAGGTCTGATCCCTCTGGTATTGCTATCAGAATCCGGCGCCGGAGGAGGGCTTTTGTTGGAACCAAGCAACTTTGCAATCTGTCTATTTTATCCGGCGATTGGGACTGTCTTCAGAATCCTTAAAGTACCTCATTCTGTCCCGTTTTTCCACTCTATAGTGTCTCGCAGTAAAGTGAAGTAGCAACCCTGCGCGTATGAGAACATTCATTTTCCATTCCTGTTCCCAGTAGAACTTGTTGTTAACATCTCATAACCTTTGGGTTACTGCTAGAATATGACTCTTCAGAAGTCACACTTTAGCCCCTCTAATAAGTTATCCCTAAGATGAAAAATATAAATCGTCCAGCTGTAACACTCACTCCGTAGCTATTTGCCACGCCACCCAAAGGAGGCACGGAGGCTGAGATACTGCTTGGGGAAATCGAGAGATGGACCTCCCCTAAGGGAGACCCATCAATTAAGAGCACTTAAATTTGACTCCGTAAGTTTCAGTTTCAAAGGCAGCCTTAAGAACTACATCCAACAGAGACGACCTTATGCGTTCATTAGCGAAATTCCTTCTCAAATAAGACCAGGATGCGAACTTCGTGCGCTAAATATGTATGTTCGGGCACCGAATAGGTGCCTGACTGATGGCATTAAGACAAGGTGTCCTACTACATGAATTTCCATATGTATGATACATAACTACTGTGATTTTTTGCTTTAAACCCCGTTCAGTGGTTGGAGGATCCTTCCAAGAAGTGACCATACAGAATGGGTCCTCTTCCGGTAGTTTATCAAGGAGGAAACTGGACCTTAATGATTATAATAATCGTTCGGCTGTAGCACTCTTTGGCCACCTAATTGTCATGTCACCCGATGGAAACACGAGGGCTAAGATACTGCCGGGTTGCTCGAGTCTAGGCAGGAGCATTTGTGATGTCGAGGTTGGGTTTGAACCACGGTCTTTCCGGTCAATATGTTCGCGCCTCAACCACGAGCTCTTCCAAGCTTGAAGCCAGACCTTAATATGCTATGAAGTTTCGTGTGCTTTTGCGACCCATTGAGCTGTTGCCTTATTGTGAAGAAAAGAATAAAGGTGGGCTGGGAAGGAACTTAGTGCTGGCTTACTACAATCATTCCCAGGTGCATGCACCTCCAGACATTCATTCAGGCAATCTGGGTAGAAACTGACAACAAGGTCGCCACTGACATCGGTTGGCAGCCATATCATGCAGTGTCTCCAACCAGGCGCAGTGAGGATCACGCGGTCCCCATCCTGGAAGGTGACAGCACTGACAACACCCAAGCGTTTCGTGATCTCCTTCATACTCCTCTGCCAAGTCAAGGGTTGACCACCTCTTTGTTTACGCTACTCTGCATTGGACAGGGAAAACAGCACTCTCTTCGGCACACGATGGTTCGGCATACGCAATACATGTCCCAACCAACTCAGCTTTTGACGATTGACACACACACACAAATGGAAGTACCCGTTTCTAACTGCCTCATTACGGATTCGCGGACACCAACCCACCCGAGCTATGTTTCTGAGACAACCAACGTCGAACACATGAAGTCGCCTCAGTTCCGCTGCTCAAATAGGCCAAGTTTCACAGCCACACAACAAAACAGCCCATACTATAGCTTGATACACACGTCCCTTCAGATTCAGGGATAAACCATTCTGACGCCATGGGTGTCTCAAGTTAGCAAACGTGGCCCGAGCCTTCGTGCATTCATCTCGTGCATTCACCTCATCTGTCACACTACAATCAGAACTAATACAACTTTCAAGGTACGTAAAACGCTCCACAACTTTCTGCACCTCTCTCTAGATTCTAAGTGGCGTGTTCAGTGACTGCAGGTCCACGAGCATGACCGTACACTTTGTGGGTGCAAATTGCATACCAAAAGACAAGGTAACTTTGGTCAGTTCATCCCAAAACACCTGCGCCTTCTCTCCGAAGATCAGAACGATGTTGTCTGCGTACTTTAGATCGACAGGGTTTTCTCCACAGGCTATTTGAACACCAGGGTTTTGGAGACCCTCCAGCGTTCGTCTCATTATTTCATCGATCACGAAGTTAAAAAGGAATGGGGAGAGTGGGCATCCCTGACGGACACCGCTTTGTGTACGAAAACTTTTGGAGAGCGGGTCGTGTACTCACATGTCCGGAAGTCCGGGAATACAAAGAGCTTATTATGTTGAGTCCAATCCGTGTCACTATTCTAATTGAATCTCAGATGCACTAAGCCTGCCCACTTGTGCATTCATATCTCCGGCAACCACCACGATGTTTGAGCTTTCAGCTCGCCGCAGCAGGGCATTCAGGGTGTCGTAAAACCTGTCTTTGACGGCATCGGAGATACAGTCAGTTGAGGCATAGGCAGACACGACAAACAGACAGCTATCACCTTCAGCTTGTGAGACTCCTTCACAGACGTTACCACACAGAGGCGACTATCAACGGGTATCCAGTCAAATAAGGATGCTTCTGCCCGGTGACTCAGGACGATGACAACCCCTGCACATGCCGCCACAGCAGCCTTTGGATCACCAGAGGTGCGCAACCGGAAGCAAGTGAGGACTGACGGGGCGGCTAACTCAATCACTGTGCTTGCATCTTGAATTCTCGTTTCTGAGACACAGCACACATCGATTCCAAGCGAGTCCAGTGTGAGTGCAAGAGCAGCTTGTTGTCCTGCTTGCTTCGGAGTACGGACATTGGACGCGGCCAGATAGACTGGGTGTCAAGGTCTGAAAATTGATTTGGAGATATCTGAGAATGTCGGTGCCATGTGACGAGCAGATGCTGCACGCGAAATCTATGCATGACGAACGGAGTCATCAGTTCTAAGTGCTGGGTCTACAAAGGAGAATGGGAAGAAAAATTATGTGAAAGAGAAACAAGGGGGCGTCAGCACTAGCCTGTTTTCGCTTACCCGTTCTGCTGTATGCAGCGAGTAAGGCAGCCCGGATGGTGGTACCACGCGACGGTCGATGTGGCATGAGTTTATTTATATATGTGCAATTCATGGTTGTACGTGGGCTGGGATACTCCCAGGGCGCCCATACCTAGACCGGAGGACGATTAGGGTTCTCAACCAAAGCTTTTGGCTCGAGACCCCAACCGCAAGGCAGCGATGTTTGGCGGGAAATGCAAATGCATTACCATTTCAATGGAAGAAGTCGCCACATGTTCCAATCCTCAACCTGGAGGGTCAGTAGACTGTATTTGTCAGACCTCTAACCATCAACCAACCTGGTATGAGAGACTGCGTGTCACGGGGACACTCTCCAGTATAGCTCAATGGATCGCTGAGGTGCGCCAACCGTCACACCACGGTAAGGTCCAGTTTCTGCGTGACATTTCCAACCTTATAGTCGAAACGATTATGGAAAAACCACCTTAACTGTCAATCATCTCGGGGATCGGCCTAATTTTCGGAGGGCTCGCTGAGACCGAGCACATCGACAATACTCTGCTGAATGACGCAGCTTCTGGGAGTTCTGGTGATGGAAGCCTGCTGGCTAACATGTGATATGAAGTGTTCTATTCCTCTGTCTATTCAGCGATAGTAAGATAGAAATAATCGACCAGGTGTGCCGCCACTTTGGTGCATAGCTGCAATGCCACCTTGGAAAAGTTTGGCGTCCTGCAACAAAGCGTGTTGCAGGTAACCTTCAACGCACTGAATGCTACATGGTTGGGGCCAGTATAGCCGGACAGATGAAGAGGAATGACACTGGTATAGAGGCTTTGCTTGTGAGCGTTAATCAATAAAAGACAGAACCAAATGCTTATAATTAATTATGGCTTTGGTTCGCTTTACTGTTCGAGCCGCTGCCGATGCGCAGTGAGTCACTTCAATCTAAGAGTGGTGTGGTTGTCAACATGGAATAAACGACTGACTGGCGTCACGCCCTATCTAGGCGAGGGCGTCGTTAATGTGGGTTGTGCCAAGAGTGGTGAATTGACTTACTTAAGTTCATCCGTGTCAGTTTAGTGAATCCATACCTAGGGAGTCTGCATCTGGCTCAGCTTCTGGCTTAGACGACATGAAAACACCTTTACTTCGTGTAGATTTCTCCAAAGATTTGATATAATATCCAACTAAAATTGCCATTAGAGCTTGACTGTGAGGCTAATCCTCCTATTTACGACGTCTTTCCATATTTCGATGGTCGAACTGTTGTACACTCCTATTGCACATTTCTTCTGGTAGCTTGTGTAGAAACTGGAGAACGAGCAGTCAATCCTGGTCTGTTTATTGTGCGCCTTTGCACCAACCGACTGGCTCTGTATTCCATAGTTTTCTTGAAGCTCTAGATGGGTTTCACGGGTTAAACGCTCGGATATGGCAGTGACAAACACTCAGGGGACAGGTTGAGAACTAGGTAAGCGCAACGAGGGATGCACTGATAGCTGAAAACTCCTGTTACAGCTGTATACTGACCGGCTCACACAGTCACGTGGTAAAGTTTCGTTGATCCCAGCTTCCTCTTTATCCAGTAGCGCGGACGATCAGGTTTCCTTTTTATCGAGTTAAATTGGTCAAATAATGTGACCATGACCATTGATAGTTGACCAAGGAACTCCCACATAATTGCTGTAGCCACGTGTCCCACCCAAGTATTTTTTCCTTATAGCTGTTTTTTCTCCCACTTTTTTGTCGAAAAATAATTTACGGAGATCCTTCCACACGGTTAGCTTTGGCTAACGAATAACAGACATTTACTGCTTCTACGATATAACTTATGCAAAAAGCCGTTCAGCTGTAGCACCCGTTTCGGTGCCTAGCTGCCGTGCCACCCGAAGGAAGCACGAAGGCTGGGATACTGCCATATTACCCAACCCTGGACAGCAGAAGTCGGAGTCGAACCACAGACCCGTTGATAAATTCGCCCTCTAACCAGCGAGCGAACTGAATTGTAGGCGACTGTAGTTCAACCATTGCATGCTGAAAATGTTTGTACAGGGAGGTTTTGTTGAGGAAGGGCGTAGTTTGGATCTACGTATTAGGCATGTGGAAATTAGGACCAAGTTTTCCTTGAATGCTACGCTTCAGACCTCACGATACGCTACTCGAGTCTCCGGTAGACTGTGTAAAGCATTGAGAACTTTGGTGGCTTGTTACGTCTTTTCACGGAAGAGCATTCACCAAACACGGTCCCATTAAGTGGTCTTCAAGTTTCACCTTCTATCAATAGAATGCCCAGGATGTCTGAGCCACGGGAACCTTATGTTGACAGACACACTTCGTCTAGCTCCCACTGACTTCTTTCCGGAACCGTTTGGTGCACCGCTTTCTCTTCAAATTCCCGCACCACCGAATAGCCCCAGGGGCTCCCGTCATGCTCAACCTTTGGTAGGTAGGCCTCACTTGATTCTCTGTGCAGTCATATCAATTGAATCTCGTATTCACTTGGACGACAAACTCGTTGTTAACCATCTACAGTTTGTTCAAAAGGAAGGGTTGGGAGCTTTTTGAAAAGAGGTATTCTAGCACGTCACATGTATGAATTTTTGTTTGACATATGTGGTTATTTTATTCCATTCACAATGGCAATTTCTGTTCTACCCTTGAAATTTTAGAGGGCGTAGTTCTAGTGGACCCAGACTACGTGAAAGACCGAAAAGTATTCATCCATCTCCTCGGTGCATTTCGTTATGGACACGATGAGGTCGACCTCATGGGCATGCAGTACCACAGTGACCTATACCTATCAACCAAGCAGGTCTATCCGCTAACTGTTCCCGTCAACTCGACTGGAGTCATCTCTAAGAGCCCTCTCCATTTAAATTCGGCTCCTCTGGAACCACCTACATTAACTCGCCTGCAAGAGAGACTCGTGAGAAAACTTGGTACCAATGCCTATCCGTTTTACTTCCAGGTAGGACGATCTATTTTGGTGCAATCTCTGCTGTTTGGAAATATTATTCCATTATTTTTCACTCATTTTTGAAGTCAGAGCATTATCAACAGCAATACACCATAAATAGATGCTGATGCTTAACTGCCATGCAGCTACTAGAAAAAATGCCTGGTAAGGAATGGGAACGAAGAAGAATGGGGACCTGTTACTACCAGCGCTGTCACTAAGGATAACGATAAATAACAGCCAAAATACGTCTTGGGAAAGCAGCGAGATAAACTCACTCAAGCATCATATTAAAAGAAGACTACATCAGTGGGATCGACCCAACACCCGCCTCGGACTCCATTCGACATCAGCCCACGATACAACGGCAGATAATTAATAGATAGGCATTTCGACGTGCACAGAGAATCATGTGTACTCCAAACAGAAAACAGTGCTTGTGATTCACTTAATCCGGAATATCCCAACCAGTCTCACTTTGACGAGTTTACTTTCTTCACTACTGCATTCTGGTGGGCCCGTTGGTTCAGTGTTTATCACGGCAAGCTTGACACATAGTTGTCTATCCCTTTTGCTTGCTGCTTTCAGCGTGCATGTTTTCCGCATTTTCGCTTTTTCCAGGATTCGACCGTTTCCTAAACTGTCCCACCTTTCTGCTTCTCCTCTTCCCCAATCCTACTCGCATCCCTAATAAAATCGAACGGATGTGCTCAGATTTCCCGTTTTTTTAGGACCCTCACTTTGAATAATCCTTTCCGCCGTGGACTTTTTCGCTTTGCAACTTTGTGATTTACGATCTGGCTCATCTGAAATGCTGATAAGCTTTTCCCCACGTTTTGTTGCTCGTGATTTCGAACACTGATTCGTTTCACAAAAGTAACGAATTAGTGGATGCTGATTTGGCATGGCACACAAAATTTGCGTAGTTTTTTATTGACACAAGGGCCACTATTACGGGCTATTCACCCATTGTCTCCGTTAACTTTCGCCGTGTTTTGAATAGAAACGGGTTATCTGCGTTTTGTACCGCTTCTGTCCCTAGCACGGTCTGTGGAACAATGACCGCTTGGTTAGGGGCCGCACAAAAGTTAGTGCAAAATACTGAATAAGTCCGCTATTGGTTTTCGTGGAGGCTTACCGTCGAACTCACAATACGCACCGAAGACAGATATATAACCTCCAAAGCGTTAGTATTCCGGTGATGGATTCGCAAATTCTAGACGCTTCACTTGTTCATCATCGACATTATAACGCCAGTGTTCAACGCTGATGCCTCGTTGCCGAACAACCATAATTTATTTGAAAGCTGTAATATGAAGGAAATAGTGAAAGTGGACGAAGAGATACTCATTGCTGGCCTACCACAATCATTCCGAGTTGCCTACACCCTCAGGCACTTATTCAGGCAATCTGGATTGGAACCGACAACAACAATGCTATTGATATCTATTATCAACTACATCTTGCAGTATCTCCAACCAGGCAGTGAAGCATCGATGTTGAACACTGACGTCATGCTGTCGATGATGGTGATGAACCAGGCACAGTGGAGATCACGCAGACCCTATCCTGGAGGGCGAGTCACACCGGTTGATTTTTCTTAGTCTCTTTTACACCTACCTAACAGTTCAGAGCTTGACCGCCACTGTGCTTACGCCACTGAATTAGGCTTGGGAAACATCACTGTTTGGCATGACCCTACGCTTTGTGGGTACAAAGCACATTCCAAAGGATGGGAGGGCCGCGGTCAGTTCATTCAAAAACATTTTTGTCTTTTCTCTGAAGATGAGAACGATGTTGTCTGCTCAAAATGTTGAACCTCGCTTTAGTATATGGCACTCCGGTCCATCTCCGACCTGTTGATTGACTGGCTGGGGCACCTGCTGCTGTTATGTTCTGCTTATTACCAGTTGCATCTTAGCCATGGACCAAGGATGGATCGCTCTGTCCTCCATTGTTCTCCTTTAGGTGATTATATACGCTTGATTCGTCCCGAGTATCCAGTTGTCTTCTGCTCCACATTCACCCACCAATATTTCAAGTGCAATGCAATGGGTATAGTTTTGTTTGGGTGCGATTGGTCGGATTGTCATGTGTGCTAAACTGCAAACAGTTAAAATAGGTACCGATCTAGGTAATTTTCAGTCAGTGGGTGGCTAATTATTCTCTTTGGAGCTTAGCATTGGTTTTTCCTAGCGATTTTATTTCATCGAGTTTGTACATCCACTGTACAGAATTACCATCAGATTATCATGTTTATACGTGGAGCGAGTACTTTGATACAATTCGTGACGATTTTTAAACCGTGCGTTTTTGTTTACTTTCCCTCATTCCACCCTTCGCCCACGATGCTTGACATGCGGATAAAGATTCATATCTTCAATGCACAGCTGTTCTGTGTTCCAGTCTAATTGGAGTATTCCATTCACTATCGATTCGTGCTATGTTCAGTACATCATTCTCCTTTCACAGGCTGCCCATACCCTCAGCCTCCAGAACGAATATCCAACTTCACAGATTAACAATTAGGTTCGACTGTACTTAATTCGAGAATCGGGCATTGTATCCTCCTCACTACCCTGTCAGCTGTCGCTCCTAATCGAAACACGGGGACACATGTAAAACATATGCTCCAATACGCTAACATTTCTTTTACTACGTTCAATCATTTTCCTTGGATTCTACAGATAACCTGGTTGTTCAGCCTGTAAAGCTTCTACAATAGCGCGCAAATAACTCTAACCTTGGGATTTGTGTTGCGGAAGTGTCGTTGGGATGGTGTGATGGTCGGTGGATTTTGATTGTATAGCATCACTGTCTTCTCTGGCTGACACATTTCCGAATATCATTCGTATAATTCACTTTTGGAGGTGTTCCTCCTCGTCCTACGCTAGACATCAGTAGGTCCATGAAGAAACGGATGCAGATTGACTTCCATGATGAATTGTTTTGCTGTTTTTTTTCAAATTTCCCGAATAATAGTCGCATCAGTCTAGTGTAGTTCACGAGCTCTGGTCTCGTAGCCCCCCAAGGGAGGTGTATCATATTTGTGGAAAGTCGTCTTTTCTGTGAGAATTTTGACCAATTCCAGCTGGTGTAAATTCTGGAATCAATGGTAGCATACCGCAGTAGTAGAACGAGATGGGGTGAGATGGCTCAATGGTTCCAGCGCGAATTTACTGACCAGAAGGTCCATGGCTCGAACCCAATCTTCGCATCTCCTTTGGGTGGCATGGCAATTAGGCCCCGAAAAGGTATTACAGCTGAACGACTTAGAGCGGGTACGAAAAATACTATGGTTTTTACCGATTCTACGGACCCCGACCGATATGTTCACATTTCGAAGCGGTAACGGAACCATGAGCTTACGGTGTTTCAATTTTCCCAATTGAAAGTATTGTCACTGGGCAAGTTCATTTTGGATGCATGTACACTAGGTGCCGACAAATTACACGTAGCCAGCTCATCATTATTATGTACATTAAAATGGATGGGATGTCTTCATGAGGATTCGCTATTTGAGCTGACTGACCCATGGAGGGCCTTCTGTGGCGGTGTATTTTCAATTCACAGCCACTAGAACGTACATAGGCATGTTGATCATTATAAGGGCTGGTGGTCTATGTGCATTTTTTGGGACGTAATATATGAGCAGATGGAGGACCTCGTCCTAAAAACAACCGAGAATGCGGGCTGAATTTGCACCGAAGTGCCAACAAGACCGTTTCAAATCAATACTATGAAGCGATTGAAGAACTGGGGATACTGTGACGTGGGCCGTTCATCCAACCCATTTCAGACCCAGTTATGGTAATTACCAAGAGAGAGAGGGAAGAATACCTGGAAAGAATACATAGGATTTTCTTAGACATTCAATGGTTTGGAATTGACAAGCATGGGAGAATAACCACTTTGAAGTGAAGTACATCGCAAGATAAGTTACTTTTCAAACCTATATGACTATATGTAAAAACTGTGTTTCATCTGTTGGAACTGCAGCTCCACGATTGAGCGGCACTACGAAAATGCGCAAGGACGGTACATATTTCAAACTATTTTTGTGTCTGCGTCTCTTCACAAAGTTGCACAGAGGCTACTGGAACTTTCGAGCATTAAACGCAGAGAGCTTGTGTAGTGCGGCGAGGTCCCAGCATTTATTTCCTGTCAAAGTTGACTGTCTAACAATGTGCTGAGAGCTAGGACGTCCGAATGCACCTTGGGGACTGTTCTTCATACTTGTGTCTAGGCTCAAGCACGTTCCTTTCACTGGACAGGGGATTTCTGATTCAATTCCATTAGTCTTAAGGATAATATGCGACTCCCCAGTTGCGCTTTTCACTGTTTGACTTTAATCCAAGGTTGAAGCTGAATGCAACTTGACCGTGTCGCTGTATGCACCTCGGCTGGTCCACTAACAGTGAGCACTCCACCTTAGTGATTGAACGAAGGGCGTCTGTTACGATTTCGAAAACTTAGCCTAACAAGCATTATTTCGATTGCATTTTTTACATTCCCGATTTAGGTAGTTTCCAGTCATTTTTAACCACTCTTAACTCCACCCACTCCGATTTACGTGTGAATCTGTTTGAGAGCTTGCTGACGGGTCCATGCACAGTATGCATAATTGTTGAGTTGCGATTCCGCAGTTTGAAAATATAGGAGGGTCAAGATTTTATTTTGCAGAGCAAAGAGACCATACAGTCTGGATCAGTTGAACAGACCGCATAAAGTTCTGATGAAAAGAATCTCGAATGTGGTTTGTAACAGGGTCGGGACAACATCTGCTTCATTTGGTGAACGAGAAAGCTATATATCCACCGCGCAACCTATGTCTGATACCGACTGCAAAGTAATGCGCTCTCTGAATAAATACATAAATTAGACTACTGCTCACCAGACTTCTGAAGAGTTTTCCTGCATCTGCGAGGACTTTTACCTCGGGGAAATAGTCAGACGGAACTCTAGCAGAATACTCGGTCAATCGTATTTCGGAATATATTATACAAATGTTACTAGGATGACAGTCGTCAGATCCGGGATCAAACCACAATCTGATATAATCAATATCCAGCGATCTTTTAGGCACAACTTTTCACGTTGATCCGGGCTGGCAAGCATAATGGAACCGGAATTGGATCTAACCAACCGATCAATAGCTCTTAGAGTGCAGCGATTTGTCATTCTTTGTATCACTCCGAAGGGAATACGATTTCTCATTCGACTTTTTCCATTACTGTGCTCTTCCCCTTTGAACTCAAAAAATCCGAGTGGACTCGGCGGTTTTGCAGAGGTATAATGGAGGGGTTAATAGCCTAAAAGCTGCGAACGCTACCCACAACCGAAGATTCCCGTTAAAGATGTAATTGTTATTGTTGGGATCGCCGAGTAGAAGGTGTATTGTATGCCAGAATCTTCGGGCTAAAGTAATTCCCCTGCGAAAAAACTTCCGCATTCCACTTGTTCATCAGCATCTCACTAGTTATTTGACGCTTCAGCCTTATCACTGCCACACATACTGGATTGTTACCATCTCAATCCCATTAAATAATGTTCTGTGATGGTTTCGCTCTCACCACCCTATGAAAAGTACCAGATGTTCACATGCACCGTTTTTTCCACCGATCGAAGATATTCTTTTCATTGAAATAGGGTCCCTAATACTATCACCCGAATTTTCATCGTTTGCACACCCCTACAGGAGTATTTCCCACTACGACCTCATCATCATGGTTCTAAATTATTTTTTGTATGTTTCGTACTGCGTTCTTCCGGTCTTTTGTCACCGCCGGCATGTTATTGGTGAGATTTTCTTCAGTAAACCAAGCATTATTGATTTTCGTAGCTTGATTTCTCAACACTTTGCATCATACGCTCTTGGGGTCGAAATGCTCCTAGGGCGTTCAATCCCAGGTATCGCGTACACAAACGGCACAGCTCTTCTTGGATCTGAGGCTATTGTAATGCAGGCAACATTAAATAGTCTAAATACTTCAACCTCACGGCTTGGCCCTGCAACGTGTAGAGTGCTCCTACAAGACCGAATGGTATCGAACCCTTGTCTTGTGTTTGCGGATGAGCCGGTTGAGTTAGCAGGTAAATATATCTATCTGGGTGGTTGTATCAGTCTCAGTATTCTCGCGAGAGAAAATTTTGTGAATCTGCATCACCTGCGGCGTAGGCGTGACACCAGCTTGTCTGACAAGGGTCAACTTTGCAATGCTGCGCTGCGCCCCTTAGTATTGTACGGATCAGAACCTGGTCGTTGCGCGTTGAGGGTGTCATAAGTGACAGTGTTTGTTCATCGATGTCTTCGGAACATTGCCCGAATGTGGGAATACTGGATCAGTGATGCTGAAGTATGTCAATAGGTTTTCAGAAAAGATAGATGAACTGATCACACTCCATAGGTTGCGCTGGTTTGGCCACATGTTTCGTATGCCAGTCGGCCGGCATCCTCGAAGGGCAGGAACGAGCCAGTGAAGGTCAAGCAATGCATAGCTTACTTTCTCAATCTCCTCAGTGAAAAGTTCACCGACATCCCTGTATGTACGCGTCAGTTATATCGAGTAGCACCTCCAATGCATAACTATCCATTTCGCCTCCCCAAACGAACGAAACCATGACAGCTAGAACCACTCTGCTACAAGCACGCTGGTTTTACAGCTGCTAGTGATGGTAATGACGAAACCAGAAATTAAAAAGATAAAGGCTAATTATTTGCCTGAAATATCTTGAAGTATACTTTGTCTGCCGCTCTCAACAGTCTCCTTTTCCCAAACGACTTCACGCGTTTTGCTTTTCATTCGTTAACAGTAACCCGTCACTGCCCATCTCCGAGTTTGTCTTTTGGGTCCGTTGCCAAACTGTAGCTCCACTGAGCACTCCCAGATTCTTCACTCGTTGGCGATCTAACTTTTGCATTCAGTTACTTAGCGAATGAATGCATCTGGACATTGTACTACCCGTTTGCTCGGTCTTTCTGTAAGTAGGCCAGTGTGTGCCTGTAAATCGTTACATTATCCACGTGTTGTCCGAAAAACAAGCAGACCACTGGTTGACAGGCGCGTTGTGCTTTTTCCTGGACACTTTGTTTACTTGGCACATAGAGTTGTTTTAGGAGTACACTACACTGCATCTCCGGACCCGTCGCCTTCAAATTGGTCTTGCTAACTTATGCTCAGTGCCTTTTTATTAACTTCAAGGCTTCTCGTGAGCTATGTATGTGGGTGTTCTTTTTCAATTTAAGTGACTGGTGGACACAAATCAGGAAAACGAACAGCTTTGTGGTACAAGGCTAAGCGATGTTAAACAATTTCGTAGTGGCAAAAAGCTCGTGGTAAGGAAAACCATACCTGTTCATGGAATTTTAAATTGGTGGATTTTTGCCTTTTATACCGGCGCACCCGCTAGAAGTCTCGGATTGATGAAGCATGCAACTCCCAAACACAGCAGTTAGATCCTTGACCGAAACGTCTATTGTCTGATGCAGGCGTTCCCAGGCAGTCCATCGCGTATCTGTGGTGATGACATGCACTTTCCTTTTAGTTATTCCGGTCCTTGACGTATATGTTCAAATGCAGTTGAATGCAAATAGATATCCTTGCCGACTTTATGGTCTGAACAGACATTTACCCATATTATGTCGGAGGGTGCTCTTGTGTACTAGACACCCGTTCACTCTTTTTGCCTAAAGCCTCAACTTCCAAACTTCTGTAAATATTTGGAATCATTTTTGTTCCCTGCCGGAACTCTTAATAATACTGTGTCCACCCGTGTGTGGGCACCCGGTACCCTGTTAATAATACTTTCCTTATGGGCCGTCCCCATAACCAGATGAAATTTACTCTTAACTTACGTTCCTCCGCTCTTCAAGGTCTCCGATATTTCTCATTATTCAATTCGTGTTCCAAAACCCCCGTCCGGTTACTCCGCTTTTCATTTAACTTGAACTGCTATTTAAAATAAAGTTTTAAGCAATAATAGTAGTGTGATACGGATGTCATCGAAGAGGATCTGAAAATCTGTCATCAAATCACATTGATGGTCACATAAATAAGTCTTCAACTTTATCGCATTTTCAAGTGTCATAATTTCCGTTTTCCAGGGCGTGGCAGTTTTGATAGACTTGAGTTTTCTAACTGTATTTTTTGCTCCCTATTGCCTTCTCATTCATAGCTACCCGCCTATTCAGCTTCTTCAGTTTCTTTGAACGTGAGCACGTCCGATAGTGGCAAGGTGAGTCGGTGAATTCAAGTAACTTAGCCCCCTTTCTTCGGCGGTTTCTTTACATTTTTTTCAATCTGACATGCGGTTGGTTGAATTAGCTTGGAGACTTACAAATTATGAAGATGGGATTACTCAGCATTTTGTATCTAGTTTGGTTATCATAGTCAGTGGAATTCAATAATGGTTTCTAGAAACTTGTATTCGAAGCCGAGAGGACCAGTTACCTGATACCTTTCGACCTTGTAGTGATTAGGTTGCCAGGTATAAGCGGTAAACTTCTGCACCACACGTCTCAAGAGTGATCTTCAATATATGCTAATTTGATTAGAAAACACTAGAAACCTCCGGTTGAATTATAGATGCACGTTCTGAAGATTCAGCGCTGGTCGGTCTCTTACTAGGTCAGTAGCTGGTCAGAACGGAATGGTCATTAATAAGCGTAACTTTTCTCCTAAAAATCGCGATTTCAATGACTGACAAAAAATCTGGAACGATCTGGTTTTCCCCACAGATTGCTGATGAAACGATATACCAAACCCACTCATAACATGTAGTGAGATTTTTGCGTTGCTTCACTGCTCCTTAACCCGTGATTTGTGTGTTGAATAATTTTGGTTGTGTTGGGCGCATAGGAGACGTATGAATCGGTGAGAATAAATCAGCTATTGTGCTGCATTTTTTCAGATTGGCAAATAAATTTTCAGCAAGCTGTTTTTGACATACTACACTTGGTTCTCTGACCCAACTCAAAACAAGCTAATACTCTGAAACTTGGTTCTTGACCCAACTCAAAACAAGCTAATACTCTGAAATCGAATAAAAGCGGTAGTAACCAATTCCCGCAACAATCCTCGTCCGCCAAAATTAGCTTATTCTGATTACCATGCGTTCGCATGCTCTTGGTTCATTGCACTGTAGTTCCCGTTTGTTTGTATGTGACTTTGGTCTGGCTGTTGTTTGTGTTATTCTGCAAATTTATAACATCAAGCATTCCTGACTCACATGAATCGGTTTCACTTGTAAGTCTGATATGCAGTTTCCTTGCTGTTCTAATGCGCTGTCCCGCGACGAGTCCTCCAGTTTGTGCGTGTGGCCTGTATGTACTATTTGAAATGCGCGCTGGTAATTCTTTTCCTATTTTGTTCCGTATAGCCATGTCGAGTGGACTACGAGTTGAAGGCGTACGTTGCGGACGAGCAAGATGATAGTCCACAGAAGCGGTGAGTTCTAGTTTTTGAATGTATTTGGACGTCTTCGCTACACTTTGGGCTGTGGTGAATGTTTGTCCATTCACAGATAAAGCGCAGATACGAAACACGTGAGCTAGTTGTAAGTAGTAGGGAGACTTCTTAGTTTCACGGGTTAATTTCGCTCTGTGGTGGATGACAACCGATGATAAAAGCTGAACGGAAATCATATCAATAGCGATAAACGTTCAGATTTGATAAGTCGTCACTTGGCCCATTTTTACGGACCTATCACTTGGTCATTACAATATGGGGATATCCGGAAGTTTACGAGCCTTGACACGTTTTGTGCTGATGTCGGAAGTTTACGAGACTAACAGTTTGGTGCTGATGTCGTATATTTAGTTTGAAAACAGGCTGGGTCGCCAGCACCAAGAACGATGCTGTTTTGGATTTTCAGGGCTTCATAGGTCAGTCGATGTCCTTGCGAAAAGTCTTCAATCCAACCCTGTGTCGTTGCTGTAAATTTTGCTGAAAACTCTGAAGTCAACTGCAGCAATACAAAGCATTTGAAGGGGTCACGAGGACGAGAATAGTCTGGGCGCTTGATGTGCGAGTCTTGACTGTGCTAGTGCTTACAGCGCCTTGAAGCGGATTCAGCATTGTTTGTATTTCTTCGGGTATTGGTATTTACACGCGTGTTTCCATACCGAACTTTCTTACGTACGTGGGGCTTCATTTTGTCTGCCTGGAACTGTCAGTGGCACGACTTCGAATGGGATGATTATCTCTTTTTATCGAATATTCCACTTCCACATCCATCACTTGTATTTACTATTTGTGTTTGTGACCATGCTCTTAAAAATTGAATGATAGTTTATGCTCAGTGCCATAGTTGCCGGTAATTTGAGACTCCTTAAGATGATATGCGATAAAGAATGGCGTGTCTCACCCATCGTTGGCGCCTGTCGATCTGAGACTAGACACCAGTTGGTCGGTGGCTCGTTCGCTGAGCTGGGCAATTTGATTACAAACGTTTCATCACTAATCAAGGTGATATCATCAGTGCGTTATTGAGGAGCGTAATGGTGCGTAGCGATGGATTAGTGTTGTCCTAAAAACCAGAGCAACTTCTAGCGTGCACTGTTTTATCTACGCTTCCTGCGAATTTTCGACTGATGTATTTCAACTTAGCGTTGATTTATGCATTTCCTATATTGTGAGGAGGTACTGCGGATTTTGTTTGCTTGTCTGGCATCTAATCCTTACATTGCTACCGAGAACCTTCTAAGTTCCGTAATTGATTCATCATTTTGGCGTTCTTTTTGAAGACTCGTCTGTGATGGCCATCTGCGATTCGAAGCGTCATGCGAGGGATTACTTTCCACCGTGTACGAAGTATATAGATTTGAATATCACTGGGCCAAAATGTCGCAACAAACTGCCTAACCTCGGCCAATTTTATAACTTGTGTCCTCATCTAATAAAGAGAAGTCATAGGGTAATTCATGTTAAAGTATTCGGACCGAAGGCAGTGCCAAGGTGTACCTAGGTGCATGGTTTATGTTTCTTTCGGAGTATACTGCGTCTTGACTTGCTCTTCTAGGTTAGTCCTTAACCTTCCTTTTGGAGTTAAACAATGTAACGATTTATCTTCCTCCACCTTTCCAGTAGTTCGGTCCGGATGGTTGTCCGTAAATTGACCTATGCTCCCGAAGAGCCGGGACCGCAGCCATCCACGGAGGTCATCCGTGATTTCCTCATGAGCCTAGGAAGCCTTCGTGTGGAAGTATCGTTGGATAAGCAAGTAAGTCCCGTTCAAGGTCTTCAACTGATGTCGCCCTTTTTCCGTTTTTATTTTACTATACCGTCAAGCTCCGTTCCTATTGCGATGTCTTAATTTTCCGAACTGTTTTCACATCTTATTGGTAGTTTGCCTTCCATGTACACCTGTTCGAAAAATGTCTCCTGTTCTTATGAGCCTCATACAGCACCCCAACCTTCATTCAAACTTGGCACATTATTATGAACATGGCTGACATTTGTACCGATCGTCTGACGCGGTTATCATCAATAGCTAACCCTAGCGCTGGACAGGGACATGGTTATTGTTTTTCTGAGCACCACGGCTAGAGGGTGATTCAAGGGGAAAAACCGGACGGACG
>NW_008751688.1:1761887-1833035 GCF_000715545.1 Opisthorchis viverrini | reverse complement strand
TATATATATATATATATATATATATATATATATATATATATAAACACGTTGATTTATCACACTTGCTGCAGTTATTAAGAAGCGGTAAGGCGACTTGGAGAAGACCATCTATTCACGAGGCAGTCTTTTTGACATGAGCAGTAAATTTAAATTGTGTTTGCCGCTTATCTTTGTAAGATTCGTGTGAAGTAGACTGCCTTTTTACCTATTAAATGAATGTCCATAGTCCGGGCGAAAACCTACAGTGTTCGCCAAAAAGTACTTATGGGCCACCATCATTAGTATTGTCCACAGTGAAGGTGATTTCAAACAATATCCGTCCATACTCCGCTTCAACTGTTTCGTGAGAAACTGCTGCATCCTTAGCAAGCCAAACAGCAGTCACGTTTAACTCACCGACCCACTGACACTCTTTCGCGTGCTTCAGTCGATCATACTAACCCAGGTTACCGGAGTCTATCTGATAGCACCGACCAAATGCACTTTTCAGCATCGCGCAGGTACAGTTGGCTGCGCAGTGCGATCAGGTGGTATGGTGCGAAATGGCAGACAAATATGGTGACGGAGCATTACACGCGGCCCTTAAGTTTGAGCCATTCATCTTGTGTGGCACAGCCAAAGTGCATACAACCTCAGAGGGCAGTTAAATCGAAATTGGGGATGTGGTTCACTCGGTCGATGTTCGGGTTTGTTGTTTCGGTCACCAGTATTTTGGGTACAGCACTAACATTTTCGTTTTTAACAAATAGCGTAATGGTTTAACAAAGTCAATGTGAGGTGCACAACGTATCCGCTTCGGTTTATCCTAAGGACTGTATGTCGTAAATACACGTTGATTCACATGGTTAGTGCGCAGCTTCCGTGAAGAAGTACGAACCGTAGGTTAGTTTAAGTCTAGTTCGGATGTGCATCCCACTTCATTTGCATATCAGTTACTGGGCGTCCTGTGTGAAATCTGTTTTCGGGTAGTCTAAGCCTAAGGTACACTCAACTGTGAGTTTAATTTGATGCTACTTGAATTCTACCTCGTTACTTCGGTTTAAACCTGTTTACATTGTCATGCAAAATTGCAACGGTTAATGCTCGGAAATTAGTTCTGCTAAACATATTTAATTTCTGTTAGTTAGTTTAGTAGTTTTGAGTTGGATGGGAATTTACTTCCATAGGTGGCGAAGTTTGAATGCCAATGGATAGGAACACACACACGATCAATCTTGATTGGATGGATATCTGGGCGAACGGAATATGTCCATTTTTCTTACACTGTCGGTTATGTTCCTCCACACAAAGTCGAACACTTCTGCGAAGCAATGAGCGTTTTCACAATATCACCCAGACCTGTCCGGCGAGCTTCGATTTTAACTTCGTCTGTCCTTATAAAGAGACGGGTTGTTTCAGTTGGGTTGTCTTGCTTCTGTTAACAATTCGGCCAACGCCAGCTGGTACTCGTATGTTTCCGTTGGGCGATCATTTAAACGGGTGAATTTTACGTATGACAGATAAGGTCCAGTTAGATGTTAGCCACTAATATGGTGGGAACATATTTTCGACAAAATTACACATTAGGAACTAGGATTTCTTGTTGCCCTCTGATAGCAAATATTTCCCTGAAGCTGTCAAATAACGAATAGGGTCCAATTTACATCGATTCTGTCTGTCGCATGATTTTCGGACACTCAAATGTTGAATCGATCGCCATTCCGCACGGTTAGTATCCGGTTCCGACCTATTTTGCGGAACTGGTATGTATGTCCCGACAATTTGGTTTATGACTCTACAAGACAGTTCACCTTGGTGGGACGACGGCCGAAGTCGTTTGTGAACTTTTGCGTGACGCCATAAAATGCCATTTACCCGACTTCCTTGTACCGGACACAGGAAGTTGAAAGCATTTGACAATTCTGATCCTGAATTTCTTGTTGTTCAAGAGAAAATGCAAGTTTTCTCTTGCCTATTCGGATTGAGTTTTAGTTGGCGTTGAACTATGCTCAGCACGCTCTAATCGGGTTTTAAAAAAATCCAAGTCGCATTATATTTCAGCTGCCGGAGTAAACTAATTCATCGACTGTTTCGTTTACGTACACTCCCTGTTATTGTCTTTGTTTTGTGTAACTCAAAGTTATTGATTGTACCATTCGCTTAGTTGTTTGTTCTTTAAACCAAGAATACTCGAATCGGTTGATAAATGCACATTATGGTTTAATAAGTCTCGTTTGGACTAGTTATTTGATTGTCGCCTTCTTTCATTTGGAATTCTAGTGACTGTGAGGTCGTACCGGTAATCTAACTGTTTTTTTTTGTTTTCTTTTTTGGTACGTAATATAGTTAACAACCTTTTTCAAGATGCTGGTCCTTTCGGCTAGCCTTATTAAAACCAGGTAGTGTGGGGTATCCCAGTACGCATTCAATGACAACAGTCTGTACCTTTTTATTACCAGAACGAACACGCTTCCCTAGTAACAGTCTATTCGTTTATCTATTCCAGAAATACCACCATGGTGAAACAATGTGCGTAAATGTTTTGGTAGACAATAACTCCAGTCGGACTGTCAAACGAATCAAAATTTCTGGTAATTTACCACGGTCGTTTTATGTTTTCATTTGAATTTTCTTGGATCTTGTTATTTACCAAGCGTCATACAAATTTATGTCCACATTAATACCAGCCCAACATGTGTTACATCCTACGGTACATCCTCGTGATAGTTTCATCTCGCCCGCTTTTGTCTCGTCTCTTGCGGCCATCAGAAAAGCAGAATGATTGTCACAACTAGTACCGGTGGGGGTGGAGTCGCCTGGTTCGTGCGAACACACGCTAGGATGTCATCAACCTATGTGTGGTCTAGTGGATTCAGCTTACGTGTGTGGATACGCTTTTTGGATTGCAGATAATGTTTCAATGGTGCTCCTGCTTGCATTAGCGAATATCCATGGTGTACCAACAGTTCCTCGTGTGCGTGTGCTTCTTTTTGTTAATCCCTGTTGAAAGTGAAAAACGAACGCGCAAACGTGAACGTTAATCATGCACAAGTGAATTCGTGGTGCACCGTGCAATAGTTCTTAACGATAGTTCAGGTATGCTTATTGACTGTTGATCAGATGGCTACTGATCTGTTCGCTGAGTTTGGCCATCGGTGTCTCTTCAGCGATCAAAAAGACATCAGGACGTGGTTGGGTTAATTGAATGGCTGACTTAATGGCCAAACATGTCCTGGTTGTTGTGTGATAGCACTTAACAAGGGACAAGGAGAAGTGAAGCTAGATTCACAACTGTTTGATTGCTCTTTTGTCTTGTTTGAGGAATATTCCAAACTCCACTTCAAAAAAAAAACTATTGCAACTGAGTGTCAGCCATGTAACTTGTCTATCACTTCCACTGCACAACTATGCTCACTGAATTTTTTGCACTTCTGGTCCAATCAAACTGTGGTACCCGGAGCTTTTGAACGAAATCATTATGATGCTAATGCTGTGAGTGTACACAAGCTTGTGTTCCACGTTCATGTTGTTATTAGGCCGTTTTTCTTACATTATCCTCACAGTACGTCAATATGCTCGAGTACTTTTGCACACCGCGGTTACCTATAAGAGTACAGTGGCCGAAATTCAATCCGAGTGAGTTGAACAAGTGATTTTATCTCTTCTGTATTATTCTACCTGCTCACCTGAACGTGCCATAGAATTCTCATCTACTGTCATTTCCACGGGGAATTCGCTCAGTGCGGGTTTGACGTGTTGATCAAACTTATTCGTACTTCGCTGTTCCGCTCACTCGCCCGGGTTTGAATTCACTGTCGTCCACCGAAACCCGCAGTTGTTTGTTCATCCACCTTGGCAAATAATTACCCCGGTTGTTTGATCTTTACTTTGTATGTTTATCAAGCTGCCTCGTTTCGCGCGTTTAGCGGCATTTCATTCTCCTCTATTCTCTCTATATGATACACGATAAAGCTGCACTTTTTCTATCAATCACAGTTTAACTTCCCTCAGTTTCACACATCAACTGTTATCCAGATTTACCCTGTACCTATGTTATGAGTAACAGCTGTATGGCAGTGTATATTTGTCTATGTGGGCTTTCGACTCAGGCCGTATTGAACAATCGCCATGTTTTGTTTCCTTTCTAATGTGCCGCGAATCTCCCCGTCCATCACATTGGACTGCGAATTTCCGACTGGTACTTCTGCCGACCAATGAATTAAGCAACGTGATTGGCATGTGAATTTATGTTGTTTACTCCAGGCGGAAGGGCTAAGTGAAGCTTGATCAAATGTGTGTGTGTGTGTGATGTCACACACTTTACACGAATGTTTTTTGAGAGCTTTTCCGGAACCATATATGACTTTCCAATAAAACCGAGGCCTATGATTTCCTATATATCATGTCTTCTACGAGGTTCGATGATTAACTAAGATAACTCCACTAGTGGCCAACTTATTTAACGTATTCATCAGGCTATCACAATTGAATGTGCCAATACTCAATGTTCTGTGTGAGAAGAATTCCTGCCACGCAACTTCCAGGAAATTCACCCTGAGGGAAGGATTCGTGTGAATCCATCTGAGTTCTCCTATAAAAGGAATAGTGTGCTATATCTCCGACAGGTCTCCGAACTGTTCACCACGAAAATTGGTCGTTTTCTATTTCTTCGGAGTCTCCATTTGACTTGGTCAGTGTTAACACCGCATGACATCATCTGCCCAGCAAGACTATTCTTCCGGATCTCCCGCACTATTGTACGTGAGCTCACCTAAGCACCAAAGAACATATGTGAATCTTTTTTGGACTTTGCAACCTTCAGATGAGTTGGGTGAAAATTTCTTTACTGCCGCCTCACGTGCAGCATCGAAGTTTGCTGTGTGTGTTCGGTCACATGTATCAAACGCAAGAATATTTTAATTCTCGTAAGACCTTAAAACCATTTCTCCATGCTAACGTATACTCATGCTGCTCATCCTTCGAAATACAAAGCTATTGTCATACTGTCTAGGGCTAAGTGTACTTTTGATAATCTCGTCATTTACAGACGAACAGCTGTTTTCTTGGTGGATATTGCGGGGCGGAATACATGAGTGCTTTTGGTTAATTTCAGCCCACTTCATAAATTGTCATCTGTTCACCAGTCCTTGAGCTACTTTGAAGGGTGCAAAGCTAATACCCTCAACGCACTCCTCGTTTTGCTTTACACCGTCTGTGTTACCTTACAACTAGGACAGCTGCGTAATAGTTTCGTCATCGCCTGGCAATGGAGTAAATCCACGCTGGGAAGCCGAGAGTCATTATAGCTCTTTCGTCAAGTAGTGCACATCTAACAAAACTTCAGGGGGATTCGAACCCGCGACTTACTGGCTAGTAGTTGAAAGCTGAGTTGTTAGTTTGAGTAGTCAGAACTGACCACGTCTGTCTCTCGCATGCGAAAACAGTTGCACAACTGTTGACACATAACCAGATTCCTGCCTAGTTTTACGACCCTACTTGGTTAACTAACCCAACTCATGTTACAACATGTTTTGTTTACTTACTGGTAACAATCAGAAGCTTGCAAGTTGGGCGCATTTCTCCCGAACACTTACCAGATCCGGATCACTTTAGACTAATTTCGTTTGACTGAGTTAAATCATGCAAGCGCTTCTTGACTATTCTTGAGAGGGCGATAGTTTTTCGCTGTTAAGCGAAACCCCCTTTACGTGTTAAGTGTTTTCCATCCACCTGTTCCTGATAGAAAAATACCCGTCAGATGGCACCGTAGTGTACTCGGTTCTTGATTCGTAGACCTGACTGACATCATAGCGACGGCTTTTCGGTTGACGAAAAATTTTTGGCCGCTTTACTTCATCGACATCGTGGAAAACTTGTTTCCCTGAAAGCTCATCGGAGCCAATGTATTTGAGAACGTCATTTTTTAGTCACTTTCGCTGAAAGTTGTCGACTACGTGTTAGTTTGCGGTGTGGTCCGCCTCACTGCAATGGCAAATTTATCCTTCGGTTTCTACCGACTGGTGACGGAGTCGAAGTGGCATCAGCTGATCTGTTACCGACGGAATTATCAAAGCAGTGTATTTCGCCCTGTTTTCTTATTGGGAGTCTAGTATCTACGAGCATGTGCAACTAGCTATTGTTAACCCGAGATATTTCCAGTAGTTTACTAAGTGAGCAGCCCACCTAAACCTGTTATCTATACAGTCCTAGCCAGACAGGGTAATAACTACAAATTGTTCGAAATCTGATTAACTGGGTAAGAGAGGAACCTTCGACTCAAAACGGTTCAACCATTGTTCCGTTCCTGGTTAGACGTTAGTGTCAGTCGTCTCCTCAAATCACTCACCATATGGTGCCCTCGTGATTTATGAATTCACTGGGCTAATGAACACCCTAAAACCGCAGCCTGGTGTTCAAATGGGACATAAGGTTGGTGAGACCATGCCTAACTGACGAGCTGTAGGAGGGACGGAACCTGTAATGGGTTGTCGAGGAGTTTTTGGAGGTCTCATAAATTTCATGTTATATCAAGGAGCTAGAGCTCAGTTGCATTCGTTGGCTGGCGAAGTTTGTTCGGTCTGCCGTGGATTAAAGATGACTTGTTTGCTTCACAAAATCCGATAAAGGAAGTGCGGTTTACCGATACTAGAAGCTAATTCCTTCGTCCGTTATCACGGCGAGATTTCATCCAATAATCAATCTCCATTGTAGGTGGTGACTACTGAAAGTTCCGACTAGGCGCTCTAGACAACACACAGATAGAAAAATTAAACCGTAAACGATGGCAGAACCACTGTTATTCCGTAACAAACTCCTGAAGTGTTGTATTGTCCAGTAGCTCAACCTTCTAATGAAACTTAGAGAAAATTAGTACGACTCGCATTTCCATACTAACAGACCAAAAATATGGAGATTGGTGAATATCTTACCACCATCCTCTCCATGTTCATAATTTCTGTCTTCCGGTTCCCCTGTCCGTTTGCGTATTCCATTGTTTATTCGGGGATAATGCACTTGATTGAATGTGCTTTCATATACCAGTTCGGTTTACTGATTTCTTAATCATTACCCGTTGCCCTTGGTGACCTGTCGCTTGGAGACTGTTCTTAGTAAACTTCCCTGCATAACTCGTTCACTTCCTGGCCTAATGGTTTACGCATCATCATGCAAGTCAGTGTGAGAATTTTTTGCCGAGTTCATGCAATCCATTTTGTCCATTTATCACAGATTTGTGATTCATGATGATTATCCACGTTTTTAGGAATCACCTCGTTTCAGAACGTTTTCATGTAATGAATGTCCATACCGTTCTTAAAGATGCTATCTCACCATTCTCCTTTTCTTTAGGGAGGGCTTTCCCATCACACCGAGTCAAACTGGTTGGTGCAAAGTGTATCGTGTATGTCCACTGCTTGTTGCCAATCGAGACAAGACTGGCCTGGCAATGGATGGGGATTTGAAGCACGAAGATACTAATCTGGCATCTTCAACCATGTAATCCAGTCTTCCAGTAGTTATTTTCTTTTGTCGTCCTGCTTGCTCCCTCTGCGAGGCTTTTCTGATTGCTCACAGCACAAGCATTGTGGCTTCGTAAATTATGTTGCACGCGATTCAACTCACACTTTCTACCATCAGTGTCAGTTTTTTGGAATCCGTGAGTGGTTTAAGATCCAAACGCTTCATGTTCTGAGAGGTTTGTTTTCCTAGTATGAAAGAGGCCTTCTGAAATTCAGTGGCCTCACCGAGACAAATGTTTGTCGGGGATAAGCAATAATTATCAGATGACAATACATAGATGCAATAATGATAGGAAACTATCTTGTTTCAATAAACTTGAGTGGATTATTCTCTTAGACTTTATGCCAAAGTCTTCTTTACTAATTACCCTTCCCAAACAAGTGTTTTTTGCTGGATTCTCTGGTTGTGTCAACCGGTTACTTACCTCCCCGTCTATTTATCATTGCTTTAGTGAGCCACCTGGTCGTTTATCGAATGAACAAATCGGTATCAGTGTCCAGTACAAGGTAAAAGTACGCCTTACCCTGGGATTCGGTGTCAGGTACGTGTAGGTTGTTCATTTTTCCGCATATATCCAAAAACTTCCACCATTGTGGATCTGGTGTGAGCTAAGCCTACTATAGGAGAACGTAGGCGGACGTTTTTATAGTTATCTTGACTTGCTTGTATGATAGGTGCCCATCTTGGCAATGCCCTAGTGCAAGCATGCAATGAACTGTATAGGGATAGTTGTTAAATCTACCGCTGAGTCACCACTTACCTATACATGGTGTGCAAGTTCTGAGGCAGCCAGTTTACCGAAACTTGGTGACCGGTACAATATATGCTCGTTGTTGCCATGGTATATCAACCGTCGCCTGATCATTACAGGCAGGCAGAAGTCACCTAATATACCTTTACTGGTTGCCGATCTGTTGTAAAGCGTCGTTCATTGGGTTGCGGCATGCTGGTATTTGACCGTTTTTGCCATAAAAGGTTGCCAAGGTAAGTGTAACAACTACCATTCTATACTCGTTGTTATCAAACAAAGACGCGGATATGTTCGAGGGTGCACTGTGACTGATCGACGCGTACACTTAACCGGTTTGTGGAATGAACTTCATTCGGAAGCAACCAAGCCTGTGAAATTGGCTCATAAGAAATTTTTGCCGCTCGCCATTTGATCTGTAGACGAAAGGAAATAGTTCGTGGCCCCATAATTTTGGGTGCATTGGAATATGCTGCTGCTAATTACCGAGTCTGAAAAATAGTATTTCTCAACAAGGATACTTGATTGAAAAATTATATGAGGAACCCTAGACTTTATTAGATTTCCTTTATTCAAGAAACCAATACTTTCTTTGGAGGAATATTTTTTCAGCTTAAATACCCGATTTCCAAGTGGACTTATGTGGCGTTGTCACTGAACATTACGCAAATTTATACTGTCCTCTCTTTCAGCGACGTCTGTTTACAATTACCATTTATACTTACTCATCCGAATCCGAACGAGGACAACGCAGATAAGACAGCCGAGTTTGAAGATGTTCTCTCATCTGCCCTTCTCCCTAACCCCATGCCAACTAATATACAAACCCATTCCAACGAACAAGGATCACCAAAACCCCAACTGCCGTCAGACAACTGTGTGCAGCAGCTGGCAAAGCAACCTAACGGTGGAAGTGTCCATATGAATGGTGTCCCAACTGCAACGTCTCCTGGAGCACTATGCATCTCATCCTCAGCTGTGCTCTCCACTATTTCATCGAAGTCTCCCTGGGCATCGCCGCAACAACACACACTGACGAGTCACGCGAACGGAAAACATACCAAGAACGCTGTGCAATCTACTTTATTGACATCGATCAACTCTGCTCCATTGATGTAAGTTTTTCTATCAATACTTAACGTCGTATCGATGTGTGGTCCAATCAAGTCACACTACCAGGAATGCGCATTGTGTTAGGATACCGTTCCGTCGCACACGTGGTCAACTCAGGCGTGCGTTGTTTTGTTTCGGGTGATTTGCAAATCACATGTTAGCCGAGACACTGTTTCTTCTACCCGCATACAATAGTTTGATCAACCAATCTGAGTGGATGATTCTTCCTGTGTTCGCTGTTTAGTCAAACCTGTTAGCAAGACTAATTCAGCCCATTCGGCATCTGCTAAGTAAGCGCTCCAAACTATTTCAAACGGACATAGTACGGTTAAGTGTTCTGCTGCTGGCTAGGAGGTCGCAGGTTCAAAACTCTCCGCATGAGACGACTACCCAGTGCCTTGGCTTTTCTGCGTTGATTCGTTTCACTCACGGGACGAAATCTCCAATAAAAATCCCCAAATCCCCGGACTACCAACGGGTGTCGTACAACTCGTCTGTTTTTCCGTTGCATATTGTTGCGGTCCGTATTCCCTCTTTTCCTGCTCCTAACGAAGTTAGTAACTTTCGTACAAAGTCGAATAACCAGCAGCGAACCTGTTTGAATAGTATCGAGAAAGTTTCTTCATCCTGAATTCCTATAATTTTAACTCTCAAGATATGGCCGATAGTTGATGTCAGCGGCGTTCTTGTCAGTTTCTATCCAGGTTTCCCACCAGTTTCCAGGTATAGACATCTCGAAATGATTGTAGAGGCCTAACATTGAGTTCCTTTCCCATCCAGTTATATTTGCTTCTTCACAATAGATCGGTTATGTACGGTATCGATTTTTTATTGGACACCCGATACTTTGAAGAAATTGCTGAGCTTCAATCTTCATTCATTCTTACTAAAGATAAAAAGGAGCTACAACAATTGGATTCATTTTTTAGTGCTGCGTCATCAGTTTTGCATCGAATTATTTCAAATAATTCTTCCAGGTTTCTGACATCCTTGCGTTCCCCGCTTCACGTCCACTTGCACTAATCGTCCCAACGGAACTCGTGTTACCTAACATTGAGTTCCTTCCCCATCCAGTTATATTTGCTTCTTCACAATAGATCGGTTATGTACGGTATCGATTTTTTATTGGACACCCGATACTTTGAAGAAATTGCTGAGCTTCAATCTTCATTCATTCTTACTAAAGATAAAAAGGAGCTACAACAATTGGATTCATTTTTTAGTGCTGCGTCATCAGTTTTGCATCGAATTATTTCAAATAATTCTTCCAGGTTTCTGACATCCTTGCGTTCCCCGCTTCACGTCCACTTGCACTAATCGTCCCAACGGAACTCGTGTTACGTTTACGCCTTTTTGAGTATTTTCAGGCTTGAAACATCATATCCCACAAGTTGCCTTTACGTACAAAAAAGCTCACTAGAATAATGTGCTTTATCGCGCGGAGGGAGTAGTGTCGGTAGCTACCAAAATGTCTACTTGGTGGTCAGTTTACTCCTGTGAGGTGCGACTGATGTGGTCCACCTCCGGTACCTCTGTTACTTAGTCAACGGAAATGCGTTTTCATGCAGTTTTCTTACCGTTTTTCCAGAGATACGCCCGAACGCCCCACTTTCGCTTGACGATATCTGAGTATCTTCAGCTTCAATGTTCTCATTTTATCTGCACGACCGACCTGTGAAATAAATGTCGCATGCTTTTTCATCGGTCACGAAGAGCGAACTGCTTTGGGGGCTACTTGGCGAGTCGCAAATAAGAACCCGATAAAGATGATTTTGTGTAGCAGTATGGTCAGTATGGTCAGTTCAGTGCCGTCATAAGAAGTGTTGCACAGGTTTCGAGGTCACTGCCGTAACCCCAGGGTTGAGGGTAGGATAAATGCTCAAGCTTACCTACATCGTCTTTGTCCTTTTCCATAGAATTCGTGTCGCGATTTATAGTAAACTATTGCTTTTTTACTGCCTATGAGTTTGCATTACTTAGGCGCTCTGCCCTGGAAGAAAATACATTTTACATAATAATAATAAGAGTGTACATATGGTTTTGTCCCAGTTATGGATACGTGTTATGCGCCGGTTTTTACAGATTACTTGCAAGAATCAGAAATATGTTCTTCCCCGATACTACACGGTCTACTATGATTCACACGACTCCGCATTCGTGTTGCATTTCGTACGGCTACTCACTCATTTTCTGAACTCCTTTTATCTGGTTGATGGTTCCTAACAAAGGGTGGTGGGAATTCCAATAGTCCCGGCTGTTACTAGCTCGTTTTTTTTATACCAAATTTCTCTTTGTACTAATGACTGGTATTTTTTTATAACGGATGATCCCTTCTTGTGAACATCCACCTTTTCGTTGACAGGAACGAGCAATCCCTCCCGGCACCCAGAACTATGGGAACGTTACTCGTCCCTCCTCAGTACACACCACATTCTTCACAAACTTCTCCTGTCCATCAGCTGGATGCAAACACAACAGCCTTGTTACCTCTGCCGATCGATTCGCTGTTTGGCAGCTTCAATTCCGACCATCATTGCTCCGGCACAGGAACCCAGTCCACTGTGAGCGAGGATGATCTAATGTTTGAAGACTTTGCTCGCTTCCGACTGCAGACCACAGCGCTTCAGCACAGCATTATCAATGAACCGAAGGTTTCCTAATTTTTGATGGTCGTATTCAGGAATATCGCACACTACTTCGATCTTAACCGTCAACGCGTCACCTCTTTCAATCTACCGGCTAGTCTTTCATCCCCGGGTTGCATATCAGTTAGCCCAATCCACAAGTTTTTTCTACATGAAACCCCCCTGCTCGCCGTATCTTTGTTTTCATTTTCACTCTGTGTATATTTAAGGTCTAGCCCACGTTAGATGTCTTCAGCATTCGTTTATAATTGTACAATCCATGTCTTCTCCTAAAACTGTCACACAGTTTTAAAGTTATCTACCTTTTAAACCTTTTTCAGAATCCTGCCCGCGTATTTTTAGTTCATCATTTATTGAACACCGATTTGAGCTGCCTTGTACACATGACTTGTTATCACACTGTACCTCAATGTTACCTTTCCCTGTGTTTTTACGGAAGGCGGTTGCATGTAGTTACGTGCTTTTGAAGATGGACCCAACTGGATATTCTCTAGTTTTTTCTCCGTAGTAGCCGCGTTGTCTACCTCTGTCGCGTTTGCGACACGCAAGCTACCGCTGTTCGCTTCATTCTAGTGTTTCATGTTTGATCGTTTTGTCACTAAGACAAGTGCCGCCGTCCTCTAATTTGCTTTTTACAACTAGCTAATGAATGCTATGTAACTATTCACTTTCCGTACTGTTGAATAATCCAGACGCTTCTATCGATCGAACCCGAGGTCGTTTCAATGTTCTTGTTCTGCCGCTTCTTGCGAGACGTTTCACTGGGTGTTAGTGCACAGATGGTCAAACGAGCATGCTTGTGTGGGTATGTGTACGTCTACAGGTGCACAGCAGTGGGCTATTGGACCTATCCGTTCCCAACTAACTGTACCATCCAAAATTACGCGTGATTAACATCTTATTGCGTTTGCGGTAGTTAATTTTGCACAAGAATGTTGCACACGATTAGTTTGGTTGACCAACCGTTGGGACCAGGTGCCTCTGGACTATGGTCACAGAGCTCAGTTACTCGCTAACTAAGAAGTCTTTTCCCTAATTTATCCACAGGCATTCGCTCTTTGCCTTCTGCTTCGACTGTTTTCGATGTTCCATTGGCACTGCATATAACTACCTTCCATAGTTTGGTTCATAGTCGTGTCCCGTGGCTTACATAAGATTAATTATCGGCATATTATCAACGATCTAGTATTCTGTTAGCCGGATCGGGTTGTGGTTCTCATCAATATACCTATGTGACTATGATTGTTCTCCATCCCAGTAAACCAACAAAGGTGGTACATATCTCCCCCAGAATGGGACTGACTTCCACTAACGGTACGACGTGTTTTTCGACTGTGTACTATGCATACTCAGCGCGTGTGGGATGAATTGAATGTCCAAACCATGCATCCACCTAGTTGGGCAATACCAAGCCGTCTCATCAGCTTCAAGTATTTATTTTCGACAAGCAAAGGTCATGTGAAAGACTGTTGTGCACACTCGGTATTCACTCTCCGGCGAAAAATCGCCTTGTATTCAAGGTGACTGGCGTCCCATGGTGCCCATTACTTTAAATCCCTCAAGAAAATAGTTGCATCCCTTGAGTCAAGTTCACCATCTGACAAAGAATGGTTTGTTTCTCATACAATAGTGGGGAGCATGTGTTCAAGTATGGTCGCTGTTTCAGCGTCCACTGCCCTGTTGCGAAAACACGATGATGGTGTGGCCTTGGTTTTTCGGATCGGCGCAGTCTAACTGATCAGAACACGAGTTTGTTTTTGGATGCATGCGTGCGTGCACGCATAGTTCCATGGAGACTTTGTCGGACGCATTTGCTTGCTGAAATATAGGTTAAACTTCACCGAGTGCTAGCATGGAATTCACTTTGAGAAGAATCCCCATCTCAATTGCCTGTTTTTTATCAAGATTTTAAAGACTTCCTAGGCACTGAAATCTGCGAAGAACAATAGGAGTTTAACGAAGTCCATGGGATAGACGGGATGATACTCACCTAATGCTCAATAAAGTGGCCTCGAAATTTAGAAAAGATAGGGTAGTTCGCAATCTCAACCTTGGAAACCAAAATAAACTCCAGGTCTTCGGGGGCTGCACAGGAAAATAAGGACAAACCAGTAACCACTCTTGTTTGTCTTTTGTCGCATATTCCGAATAGGGTAGTTTCCAACATGAGTAGGCTATGGACTGGCCCTGATCATCTGTATACATGCTCTGCGTTCTCCGCCAAGTTTCTTCAAGTGAAGGAGCCGAGCTGGACCAAACCGTACAGTGATGTGCCTTCAGAGGAAACAGGGCCAACGGAAACAGAGTAAACCGATTGACCGCACAAGTTTAGTCTAGTACAATTATCCGACATCGATTTTTACAGTGGCTCGCTTGATAGGCTGTTTAAGAATTAAGAAAGATTTTAGAATAATTTATTGGAATAACACTTAATGGTAAAATTACGTGAAACGAAGGTGATGCCACTTCAATGCATTTTGTGGTCCGAAATGCCTCACCTCGTCCACTTATCTTTTCGAACATTGTTGTACGATTAACAAGAAGCTTGAAAAGACGGCTTTTTATTCTCTTTGGTGAGGGTTCTTCGCGTTACGTCCACTGACATCTCTAAACACGATTTGTTATTGTTCCGCGAAAGTTCTCCGCTCTAAGCGAAACCTAATATGAACACCTGGTATTTCGGTACCAATGCCGTGTTTACACAACCGGATTCATCGTGTACGGTGGAACTAGTTGGGTGTGCTTTTCTGCCTCTAGTCCAAAGCTGTTTTATGGTGACTGCTTGGGCGGTATTTTTGCGGCGCCCTAATTTTTAACCATTCAATCCATGTGAATGACTCAAGGGGTTGAAACATTTGGAGCACCCCAGCCGTTTTAGAGAAAGTCGTTTCCTTTTGCCTGGAACGAGGGTTTGACTTAGCTAACCTTCATTTCCCACAACTGAATTGTCTTCGATAATATTCGAATGCAAACCGTCAAATGTATAGCTGAAGACCTGGTACTGGTGTACTCGTTCGCAGCAAATATTAATTATGTTTTGCGGCAGCAATTAAAACGACAAGGCAGCCCGTGACCCTTCAGCTTGCCTTGCATTTAAATCCTCACTAATAACCTGTTCAGCAATGTTAGCGAACTGTAGTTGCTGGCAACTGTGCTAATAATGCCCTAGGTACGAAGTCGGGAGCAAGCCACAATAACATAGCGTACCTGCAAGCATTTGCTAGTTCGTATCTCATTAGTGTGCATGAAAGGTGACCTTCAGCAAGCAAAAATCCTATCAAATCTTCGGATCGTACGGTACTTCAAACACTAGCTTAAGCCTCACTAATCTGACGGTGAATTTACCCGTGATTTAATCGCACAAACTCGTGTTTATTCTTTAGATGTGGCGCCATTTAACAAATAGGCCAACAATCAAGCCTGAACATGCTAAGTTTGCGTTCTGTTTGCGATACTTTGCCTTCGAGATTACCGAATGGTAAATGTCGAAATGATTTGCAAGCCTTTAGTCGATCGTTAATGCCTGGGACTGTCGTCATCTACCTACAATGAGTCGGCTGGTTGTTTCAAATAAATAATCAGCTGCGATTCCGGTGCACATCCTTTTAAAGTCAGATCGTTTTTGTTTAAAAGTTATACCTGGTTATCTTAAGAGACCGAAAATATTCGTGGATATCATTGAGGATAAAGATGACAAGCAATCTTTGGTTTCTGTGGCCAGCGAATTTTACCTGTGTGCCACAGATTAACATGATACCGGACAAGGCAGCTTACGTGGCCATACATTCGTGGGTGCAAATATTTAGATGATTAGGTATACTGGTCAACGGTTCACATGATCAAACGAAATATGTCAAGGGCCATTCAATTTCTACCTTCACACCCTTCGGTTAAACAGTCATCCATTTTTCTTGTTTCACTCTCCCGAATTGATGCAACGCACGCGTTGAGTGGTTCCCTTAAAAAAAGCTGTATAATTTGGATCCTTCGACTGATGAACGGGTGTAGAATTCGGTGGCAAGGAAACCATAGTTACATTTTGGTCTGTCCCGTTCAGATGTTTTGGATGTCCAGGTACATTACCGAAGATCAAATGGACCTATGAAGGAGGGCCTTTAACACGTTACGACAAAGTAGTCTGTGGATGTTGCCCTGCGCTTTCAAACTGACTATCCAAATTACAGGAAAGGTCGACTTTGTGGTGTTTTGGGAGGGGGCACGTGGACCAGCAGCGTGGTAGACTAGTAGAAGCTACAGTTTAAAGTTGACAGCGTAATAACCCATCAACATTAACGTCAGTCTATCTATGGCTGGCTTATACCCTGAGATCGCTTCTTTCAACTAAATGAGCGATTCAAGATCCGCTTCCATAACCAGCTGAAAAGAAGTCGAAGATAGGATCCACGTTCCTCGATGATTTTTTTCCATCATGGCATTTCCAAGATCAATAGCAGGACAACGCTTTTTCTCGGCACTTCAGTGTCGCGCACTCTGGAGCTATTGCTTCTTTTATTACTTACAGGAATTGAAGTATCGTAAAAGTCTGAATATTTGTTACAAGCAAACAGTCAATTCTTTCTTATGTCGTCTTAATGCGGTTCTTATAATTTCTGCCATCCAATAATACATTTGCTATTCGTTTGGCGGGCACAATTTCAATGCACCAGAAGTACATAATATACTGCCACTTTAATTAACAAGGCAAATGTGGGTTGATCGACGAGACGATGAACTGGGTACAAGGTTTTGGTAAGGAGCTGACTGAAAGTTAGAAATATAGTTTTCCTCGGATAGACCGTCTACACTTCATGCTCCATTGTTTAAACGCCCAATTTTAATCGGGTCTAAGCCTTTACACCATGGACCATGTGTGTGCACGAGCATGAGAGTCAATTCCTTGGATATTCGCATGTATAGCGCAAAACCTATATTCAACACGAAATGTGTGAAGTATGATCGTTTGCTGCACAAATGCAAGCCGCAGTAAGGGAATATAAGTTATGAGTGTTTATTAATAAGGGCTTGGGATCCAAAAGCAATTCTGAAAGCAACAACGATGATTGTTCAACAATGTTCCTCAGGAAGCACATTCAGCGTGGTTGGTTTCAGCTAAGGTAAACTTTACCGCTTCATTGATCTGGGAGCAGCTATCTTTTTTTGTGTTTCCCGTCCAGTCGCTCGGTAACATTAATCAATATGCACTTATCTTTCGAAACAAAAATCATGATAATAAGCCTGTATTTATCAGTTCCATCCGTTGAACACTCGTAAGAATTGCGCCACGGCTTGTGACAGCTACAGGGTGTGCTTACCAACTAATTTTACTTTTGTCCACATTCATACAAACCGCATTGTCGCATTTGATAAGGTGGCTGTTGTTAATTGGTGGCTGGTTGGTAATTGATCAGGTGGCTGTTGATCTGTTCGCCGAGCTTGGCAATTTATTTGCAAACGTTTCGTCACCATTCGAGGAAACATCTTCAGTGCGTTGTTGGTTGGGTTTTATTGTCCTATATTTTAGACACAACGACTTCACATGCCCTTGCTCATCAACTCCTTGCGCGTACCTGAGAAAACTTCCTTCAAAAACAGTGTTTGACAACACATGAGAAATGAGACTTTCAGCAGCTTGAATTTATCCACCTTGGTCTCTTCAGCTCATACATTCAGGTCTGCTCTGTAGTAGTTGGAGAGCTAAAGCATTGGTGGCCAACTTGTTTAGGACCGTATGTCTACTAGTTGTCTCATGAATTGAGACTGAGTTAGGATGACCATGAAATATTACTTCCAGTGAACCACATTTTTGACTAACCTCAACGCTACAAAAATTTCATTTGATTCAAAATCAGACTCCTCTGAAAAGAAGTTTTAGTCTAACAAATATTGCTCGACATTACTGATAGGGTAAAACGTTTAAGAGCGAATTAATAAAATGCCATATTTTGCACTCGAGGAACCTGGAGACGAGTAATGTATGAAAAGTATCCTTTAATGTTCAACTCAGTCAACCGCTGAATCAATGGAAGGTTCGTCCAGCCTCATAAGGTTTCTTTTCACATCCGTTAGATTCATGAAGCAACTAATTCTTACGTACCTGGAAGTCCGGTTGGGTCCACAGGACTGTTGTTAGCTTGTTCATTGATAATAAATTCTTGCCTTGGAGCTGAATGAGTTTTAACATTCCATCCACTGACTCGAATCAGTGTACTTAGAGGACCACTTCTCAAGTTTTTCCTTCAGACAGCCTCTTCCTATTTTGTGCAGATGATATTGAGCCGTACCGATGCAGGACTCTCGGGATAGAAGCACAACGCACACACCACAAAACTTGGATCTGATGGATAATACTACTAAGGTTAGAGAAGCCGACCACGACGCAATGCAGATCAAGAATGGGCCAATCAGAATCCGGGTTACAGCGCAAAGGCTGCTCTTTGTAGACTATATAAATGCAGGCACGAAGAGAGGAACTACCCAACCAACTGCGCACTGAAGATGTCTTCTCGAATGGTGACGAAACGTTTGCAAATAAATTGCCAAGCTCGGCGAACAGATCAACAGACATCTGATCAATTACCAAGGTTATTATAATCGTTCATGTAATCTGGTACCTTGGTGCCACATCTCCGGAAGGAGACAAGAATGCTAGGATATCTTCAGTTTACCTAAGCCTGGATAAGAGCACTCGAGACGCCGAGGTTTGGTCAGAACAACGAATGATGGTTAACGTAGCACCAACAGAAAGCAAGAATATTCGGATCATATAAGATATAAGGATTTACGGAAACCCTTCATAAAAGTGCTCTGACGCCTAGAATGACAAAGCAGACTTTGAACAAACAACAAATCCATGCACTGTTCCTCTATCTACGCTTCACTAACCCGTCGCGATATACTCATGTCCTTGAATAAAGGATACTAACTAAATAACAAGATCTCCATAATTGAGGAATTCCATTTTCACAAAGGTATCTTGGAAGTATGCCTTAATTCTAGTTCAAACTATAAAATATGACTTCTCAGATGCGCCCATCAATTTTTCCAGTAATTACTTTCATATATCCTCTGTTAGAATCTTTTCGAATGGTGTTTGTGCGTGGATTGCAGTTGTGGATTACTATTAAAACAAACGTGTTCGCGACCATTAACGCGATTAAATCACACTTAGACAAGATATGGCTTCAATCTCCTTACGTCACAAGATTCAAATCATGTCCTCACGTGTTATCTGGCTTCTCGATTGACAACTTCTCAGCTGCAAGTTTCACTCTACCAGTGGATTTTTCCCAGCTGTGAGCTGCATGAAACAAGTCGATGGTGCGAATGGGCTGGGAGTTTCGCAACACAGTTTTCTTTCTGTAGGTGAAGCCGGTCTGCGCCGAGAAACCGATAAAGAAAGCAAATCATGCCGTGTGAATAATCCATCTGAGAAGTCACCCGAGAATCCAGGTAATCCGTGACCACGGATATGAATCCCGTGTTTAAAGGGTGGGTAAATCCATGTTTTCCAAATGTTTTTTTAATCAAGCTGCCTATTAACCGGGAAGGTACGAATTTCGACCTCTCCGGGCACCCATGAGATGTGCGTTGCTGATAATTACCAAAGTGGATGAAGCTACTGCACAGCCCTTCTTCGCTTTTTGGGAGAAACTGACCTGCAGGGTGGGCTCAACTCCAGCTCCAGTGAAAAATATCTCATTCTTTTACTCAGTACGTTTACGGATGAGTCCAGCACACTAAAACAGCAGTACTGTGCTATCTTGAACGTCGGTGTAAGTGTACCTTGCCCCCAGGTTTGCTCTTCGTATTTAACCAGATGGGATTACAAACAAAAACTTACCTCGTTCTTGTTTGAATCTTTAGTTACCACCGAGCCAATAATTCAATAATAACTATCAAATTTCACCAACTTGGACCTATTTAATCTAATAATGTTGTCATGTGTTTTTCATATGTTCAGTCCTCAGCATTTTGTGGTGCAGCATACCAAAACTCGATAGACACATTCAATAAGCCGGATATTTTGATCAATTTCTTACGCACGGACCTGTCTTTTTTCCTGGGAGCAACTCCAGCTCACAAGAGGTAGGTCGACTCTGTTGTGTTGATTAAGATGTATGTTATCTTTAATTATTATCTTGTATTATCATATGATTAAGACAGATATCTTAAGGATTTCTTGTGGAATATGGTGTGTTGTACACGACCATCGAACCCGAGGTCAAAAGAAATAACCCAGCACCCAAGTGTATGATAATTATCGGTATTAAATATGTATTCTTATTTTCAGCTGAGGAAATATTCCAAACAGTAAAAGGGCTTCTCATTTATATCAGGACTGATTTCATTACTTCAGCTTTGCGCTGGGTTTGTCGCGAGGACAGAAAATCCTTAAAAATTCATCTACATTCGACTAATTCCTATTCAGGGTGCAATGCTGCAATTTTAATGACGTCTGTTGTCCCAGAGAGCATGTTTTCTTGGCGTGGTACAAAAATATTGGTAGGTGGGATAGATCGAACCGCTGCTGATTCATTTGCTGAAGCTTGCAATCGAACTGAAATCCTGAAAGACATCACCAATGCGCGGTCGGTGAATCGACAGTTCACCACGTTTATGGGTATTTGAAGAAAGCAACAGTTTCTCTCCGAATACTAGTTGCGCCTCTGAAAACATCCACCAAAAATCTCTCAAAAAATATCCTGCGATATCTCGAATATCGTACCAGCTTAAACATGAGGCTGCCTTTGTGCAGCACATTCGGTTGGAGAATTTTATGAACGAGAGATTCATTTGAGTCTCCCGTAAAAAACAAATTTATTTGAAAATCAGTGTACTTGTCGAACCTATGTGGAAATTTGGGATATCTCATTAGTGAGTACCAGAATCCATTCACTAATACGGGGCAATTATTAGCGATACTTAGGAACGTGCACACACCATTCGATATGGTCTCATGGTTTATACCCATGGACCATTAAGCCGCTCGGAGAACTTTTCCGAGTCACTGGTGTACCCAACGGATGAGTGAAGTGAGAAAACCTCTGCTTAACTTACGCCTGGCTATGTAGTTTCAATCAAACACTGTTTTGTGCAGCTACGAGGAACAACATTACGGACATAAATTTCATGATTTGTCAGGAAAATCGCATCATCCAAGTCAGCAACATCAGTTTTGACACTAATACTTCACTGCTGTACAAAGGAATTGCAATGTAGAAGCTGAAACGAACTTATATGAAAACATGAAAGACACGAATTCGCTGTGTAAGATAGTTTTGCCAGCATGAATTAACGACGTGCATCAAATAAATTAACCACAAAAGCTCTTTAGACAACTTTCAGCTGACAATGAAAGAAGACAACGATGGGAGATTGGTGTATTTGGACGTCCTTGGCACCAGTTCACTAAGTGGATAATAAAAAAAGGAGTCTACGGAAGTCGGACATATGAGGATCGAATTGTGGTCCACCCGAACTCCAACGAAAACGTGGCCACTCAGGTACTTTGCGGGTGAGCTGTCAATATTAAGAAGAAGGATCCAATTGTGAAGAACAATGCCCCCATAATTTTCGATGTAAGAATCGTGACAAACACCATGCGAGACAGCTGGATGGACGAAGCTTTCCATGAAACTTCATAAATACAGAATCGCTAATTAAAGATACCATCATTTTTCATTGCCTTCATGTAAGATAATAATGGATACGTGACTTCGACTGAAACGACGTTTTTCTCGAAAGTCGCAAGCAAAAGCAAGGGAGGATCATGAAGTATAACAACCCTTGACAACAGAAGAACACCAGAAATGCAACTCAAAAGTGCACACGAAACCAAAGGAGAACCGTGTAGATGAAGCAGGGGGGCCAACTATTGGAGATAATTCAATCTAACCTCCACTCAATAATTCAAATTTCCAAAATGCACACAGGGATCATTCACTATGAACAAAGGAGAATAGGAGAAAACGCAACCATAAACCAGATCGAAATGCATTTTGGGGGGAAGAAATAATCGATCAAAACAGAAGATAGACCAAGATGAATTACCAATGGGTTAATCGAAAGAGCAATCTGATCTATCAGGAAGCTGTTAAACAAATTGAATGCAAAAGGTGCGAAAATGCGCGGCACAATAATTTTGAGTTTACACCTGATAATCGCATCATCAATGATCAAACATTAAGTCATCCTGCAAATAGTTTATCCATTTAGCGAGCAACTTATTAGGTTTTAATTAGTATTCGTGCAGTTTGATGCTTCAGGTAAGTCCGTATCGGCACATTTCACTCAATAGGCTCAAAAATCTCCTGCATTACCGTGTTTTTCTGTAATTTCGGTCGCAATGATCGGTACCACATTATCAGGAAGCACCACGGTTTGGTATTGTCAGCATGTTTGACCCTGATATACTGTTGATTGTTTTACAAGCGGATCTGTGAACACAGAATAGTCTCATCACCAAAAGTGTAAGAACATTTTGTTCCCAATGTAAAAGTGACACCTATTTCTGTTTCTAACAAGCACGACTCGTTAAGAATATGCTGCGAGAAATATTGTTGATAAATCACCGTGTAAAGTATATTCCACTATGGAATCAAGTAAGTATTGTTTGGTCAGGTGATGAAACGGCGTCCCCGCATCTGCTGGAAGGCTGGTACGGAAATCAGGGAAGCGGTCTGCAGTGCTTGTTCATCATCGCTCATTATTCAACTAACTTCAAGGAAAAATCGTAATGACACTTCAGCCTATTGAATTCCTTCCAAGAATTCTTTGCAAATAGAATTTTCACTTTCGTATCTAATGGTTTGTAACCGCTAAGGTCCTGTTGGTTAACGAACGAACTGCCCACTGAATAGCGGTTTCGGTGCGTATATGTCAAAATGTTTGGTGGTCATTTTTCACACAGATTCAACAAAATTTGTCAAAAACAGAACAACCATCAACTCATCAGCTATAATAATAGAAGCCTCTAGTTTAAAGGGAAATGAAGTTGTAAGGCGCTTATTGAAAACAGGTGTGTGAATGTTTTCGTGTTACTGGTGTCAACGTGGGATTTCCAAATCTGAGATGTATCTTTCCACCAAACTACATGGTATTTCGGTGATTGAATTCACAGGCCTGCCGAAAAATCATCCAACGAACTTCATCCAGCTGAGTTGTGCCCCAGATAAACTGATCAGTAGTTTGCTAGATCTTTAGCAGAAGGTACCAAACGACATCCAAAAAGATTGAAAAATGAGACAGAAACAGTGCAGACAAATTAAAACACGCATTATTAGAGTTCACCAAATTTAGTGCAACTACAATTGAAGGTTGGTTGAATACGTCGAAACAAATAACGAACCCTCCTGAAAGAGTGATGAGAACTGAACCCTACATGATAGCAGATGTACTAGATTTCAAATTCAATCTCTGCTATAATATGTGTCAAGTGAATACCTTCAAACCTCCAGTCTGTTATGTCGTGCAAATAACCGCGTACTGCCGTCACTTAGCAGCATATTGAGAGAGGCGAAAGAATTCAGTTTGAAGGAACTCCGGCTACGGAGGAATAAATTTGTACACGAGTAGATAGGCCACTGACAAAAAGGATAAAAATCACACTGTATCACCATTTTCTTCGGAAATTAAGGAGAAAGTTGATTTTTCAGCATGACAATTTTGCCAACAACAGATGGTTTGCAATCTTGTCATGTCCAGGTATACTCATTGCATGCACATTCATTCATTTCAGGTATACTTCTCGTCCAAGTATGAATGTGTAGTTTACCGAAACTACCGAAATGTACCCACCTGATGAAATCCAACAAAGGTGAAAGTGTTAGATGACTGTCGAAGCATTTTTAGCAACATGACGAGTAGTTTTATCCATAAAAAGGTCGTACCAACTGGAACATGTGGCGGCCTTTTTGTAACACATCCAGTAAAGAATATCAGCTGGAGTTCTGGTGAAAACCAAATTGGGATGCGCGCGTTTCGTTTTTGAACAAATCGATCAATTTTCTAAAGAAGTCATTTTATCAAATCTCATGTTGAAAGTCTTCGCCTACTGCCCAGTTTCAGCTTCAAAATTCGCACGTTCAGTTTCGGACTTTTCCACATACGATGAAGCCAGGTTTAGGATGATTCCTTTGAAAGCCGAGAGAAGACAGCGTTGTGCAAACACAACCAGTGTGTACAACGACGCTGCACGCAATAAGTTTTGTAAAGTTAGCATTCAGTCTAAGATCTTTGTAATAGTTGTCTGACCTTAAACCGAGCTTCTATCAGGAACCAGTTAAAGTAAACCAGACACAGCACATAATGCACCTGGCATCTGTGCTTCACCTATCGTATATCAGTTTACCTTCAGTCATGGTGACATTTAAATCAGCAGAACATCAGAGATTTTATGTGACTGTGCATCAGAACACGCGTCTCGCTGAATGAGTTAGGTGGTTAATAGACTGATGAAAGAAGAACAAGCCCAAGCTTGTGAAATTTTCCATTAATAACGAAGCTTATGCATGCCATCTAACATCCAGTCACTCCAGTCCGAAAATTTACTCCGAGATCTTCGAAATTGTTAGCATTTAGTGAGATAATATTGATCATTCAACATTAACCGAATCAGTGCACACTGAAGATTCAGACAGACCTAACTGGCGTGCATTAGCTGTAGAATAATGAACGTGATTGCATCAATCCACCCTTTTTTTACTGGAAACTTATCGCCTTCATCAGGTGGCTGGCAAGACGAAAACGTAACGCCGCGTTCCCGTGACCTGCCTCCTCAATGTAATTCGTAAAATTCAATAATTAGCGATCCTAAACCCGGTTGTGGATGACAGATTATTTATAAATTCACCCAGAAGGAAGACATCTGCTGAAAAGAGACAGAACTATCAGAGTTAAACAAACTGAACTGAAATATTTCCCCTAAACAGGGAGTAAAGAGTCAGACTTTCAGTTCTTCGGATACCCTTGCTCCGCTTTTCCGTCTGTTTTGGCGCAGTTATCGAGATAACACACCGACTCGGTGCCCAACATAAATAACTCAACGGTTTATAAATCCTACGTTTACCACTACACAATGTACTGCATATTTTTGGCTCCTAAGACGGTACACAAATGCTTTTTGGCACTGTGCCAGACACAAACAGTGCATCGCATTTTTGTCGTACAGTTTTGACATGTGTTACAAACTGGTCATGAAATCAGATCACTCTGAATCAGACAGCGCAGAATCTGCATCAAGATTTGGCACGAAGCTAATGTTCGATTATGCTTGGTATCGGGGAACTTATTCTCTTGCAGTGACCCTAGCCAACAATAAAAGAACCAACAAAATATGGCAGTGAGCGAGAGAATGTGGACAGTGCATCAGTTTTTCAGTCATAATTGTTTTTACCTTTAAGAACAAGACTGATACGATTTATAACAGCCTTGTCTGGGTCATGTCTTCTGCACAGCATGCAATCGATCGAAACCTTCGGCGATTGGTATAATCGATAGGCTTCAAAACGATAACACTATTCCGTGTCAACCCGCGGGGAGCGTTTTACAGTTGAGTTATTGCAGTCGTTCTCTGACATCAAAGTCATATTCGAGAAATGCAGTTCGCTAACTGTATGAAACGGCATCCTTAGACCGGTTAGTAGTCCTGGTTTCGAACTAGTTCACTTATCTATATGGATTCAAATGCATAAATGCATAAATTTAATGTCTTTTCTACGTACTTCAAGCAGGACTATGTTCCCACCAAAGTCTGTAAGTTGACGAATAAATGCAACACGTTTACAATCAATATTTTATCCCGGAAGTACTCTCCTCGTTCTGAGTACTTTGCTTATTTCAGCGCCTTTTGCATGTATTGATTTACTTTGTTTAGAGCTACTTTGTTTAGAGCGACCACCACATTCCTATATTCGAGCCGTTCCCTTACTGCAACCACCGTCTCGTTAGGTTTTAATGATATCATTTACACAAATGGTTTCGAACATTTTGAGATGACCCTGACTAAGTGGTGTTTTTCACCTACTTCATTCGACTTCAATTTGCTTTACATGGAAAACAGTAATGATTGGTAATGCATGTTAAATTATAGCTACAATTTTTAATTACATGTGGTGTGCCACGGTATCACAAATTAACCACCTACATGATTAAAAAATTCCACATTAGTGAGGCCTGTCAGGATGGTCAAAAATTCTCATTTGTCTAGCAACTCTCACTCTTCTACAGAGTATCCCCAGCGAAGCTAAATAAAATTAGGCCGTAATGTGACAATTAGGGTAACTAAAATTCTAGAACTCGTTTTGACACAGCCGCTTTCGAATCAAAATTGTGTTAAAAGACAGCGATAGCTGGCCGCTTCTGATACCTAAGCATGAGTGGTAACGTCAGGTACAGATTTTGCATGCTGGCAACGGGCACATCGAGAGAAGAAACTAGTCGGTGAATGATGTTAGATGACACTACATTCGTGCCTTAGCCGTACTAGTTTCGCATGCGGCCTTCATGAAGGTTGAAGTCGTCGCATTTCGCCACCGCCATCCCATCACTTCGTACTTTACACTCTCAGGTCCTCCGAACCTCTCATCGTATTCCGCCAGATTCAGTGCACTGGCGATTTCATGCGCGAATTTTTCAGTATGACACTGCTGAAAAACTTGTGATAACGTTGTACTCTATAGGTGTTTAATTGTTTATTTGCTATGTGATAGTGCAAAATACCCAACCGTCGTGGCAGATTGTAACATTCGTAGACAGTGTTCAAGTAAGCCGTTATGGGTTGTCTGTGAGTGTAGTTTACCGTAAAAACGGTGAATGTGGTAGTATGACCCAGATTCTCATTTATTTTTACGCGTTTGAACCAGGCGGATATTGGATGCAGGCGCAAAACGTACGCGAGTCCTACCCTGACAATTCAGTCCTGCAAGACCTAAACTTACTGAATACCGTGAACTTGTAGAAATGAAGAATGGTTAGCATGCATGAAACAACCTATTTAGGGTAAACGTGGTCCACTGAACCATGTTGGTGAGTGTTCACACACTATTTCCTGCCCAAAGAAATGTGCCCACTATATGGTTATGCAGTCTTTCTGGGGGTTGTATTTTTAATGAGATACTTCCATCTATCTTTATGCAGAAGAATTTGTGGAAGTATGAAATATTTTCTACACAAGACTGACGAGCAACATTCTGCTATAGTTATTGATGTACTTTTCACAGAAAAATATATCACGTGCCGTACTGTCTTTCATATCTACGGACGATTGCATTATTGTTTGGAGAGTTCTAACTTGGTGGATGGTAGGAACCTTGAAATCGTTCGGGGAGCATATTATATTCTGTAGACTTATTTTAGCCGTAGTTCTTAAGTAGAATAAACCTTGCGGGGATTACTCCAAGACTCCTCCAAAGGGGACGTCCAAGCGGAAACACCTTCACAAATGAGAAAACTATTCCACGGATATGTGAAAACAGCTCGAGGACAAACTGGAATAAATCACATAAGCTCAATGACTAGTTTTTCTTCTTATGCTTAATTAAGACTTAATCAGCTGTTCAAATTCCCGTTCCATCACACGCCGCCCGAAAATCAATATATCAGACACGATATTCAGCTTCATGCAAACTGCCTTCGTGGTTGTCCCGTATGTCTCGGTAACTAGCACCCACCAAGTGTCGATGAACTTCAACTACCAACTAACAACATTGGAAACCTGACTCTCCTTGATTTTCTGGTAGTTTCTTTTTTTTTCGCACAAACTATTGCGATACAGTTCAACTACGATATCTGAAATGCGGGGCACTCCTAAACATGAAAAGCGATGTTCTGATACTTAACCTACTACAATGTTTGAATCCTTGTTGTTTGATTGAAACATGGCTAGAACAAGATAATATGGCCTCATTCCTGAGGTATCATTTTATTTATGAACAGTAAATCCATGTGATGATTTTTTGTACAACAATGCTTCCCAGCTTATATGCCACCACAGAGCGATGCACCTATGAAGCCATTTCTATTGGCGACAAACTAACGGTAACCAACTTATGAGGTTTGGAGAGAGGGTATCACCAACCTCAAAATTTACTCAGGCAACTTATGCATCCGTATTTTTGTTTGCCATCAATTCTGGGCTACGAAGCAGGTTGATAACAACATTTAACGCCGTATGACCGTTGTCTTTCTATTATCTCAGGAGTTCCGATATTGTTAACGCTATTCGGTTTTTACTGAGTTGAAACGTCCTCAGACTACTGGTTATCCTTACATTGCACTTCATTGTAGCTGCGAAAGTATACAAATATTCATAAAATTTCCATCACATAACGCCCCTACATCTTTGTTTTTTTAACTTTTTCCAATCACCATTGCCCTTTACAATAGGAATCTAAAAAGATAACCACCTACGCTGCTGCAACAGAATTGTTTCGAAATGCTGAATCAAAGTGTACAAGCAGAAATGTACGATGTGTCGTTTAGTTGGAACTGTATAAATATTGCTGAATTCTTGTCCTGTTACTAGTGCACTAACAGTAGGCCTACCCAACAGCGCACTGTCGATGTCACCTCGATTGGTAACAAAACGTTTGCAAGCCAATTGCCGAGCTTACCAAACAGATCAGCAGACAGTTTGACAACCGTCAATGAGTTCATCTGAGCTACCATTCTTCATATTTCTTCGACACCTTGTTCAAATGGACTGTGAATTTAGCCTCTAGGCAACGTTTGAAGTTTTCCGATAGGTTTGTAAGTGGTACTCATAAAGTACTCACAAGCGAATTTTATCCACATTCGAACAAGCCGAGTAACGGGTTCTGGAACCAGATTTATACAAAACGGCTATTATTCTTTTGATTCACATTCAGATCGCTTAATCAAGGCCTCCATTTTCTGTCTGTATCACGACCTTCCGTCTGATCTTTATTCAGGTTATCATCAGAAGTCGGTCTAGGCTGTAACCTCTATCCAATCCGACTGTTTGTTCCAGTCATTGATAACGCTTTATTCTTGACCGAACTTCTGTAACCGATATGAATCCTTCCTGCCTTTGGAAGTTTTCCGAAAAGATCACCATCGCATTGTGCGTCTTCTGTCCTTCAACAGATACTTTCTCCAGACATTCATCTAAAGGAAGAACGATTTGCCTTATCGATTATATGTCAACTGGCATTACTTCTTCTCATCATGCCAGGTGCGCGCTGTTTCATTCTTTCAATCGTTCCAACCAAATAAATATTGACTGGCTTATCCTTTAGTTTAGTGCAATTCTCCGATTTGGACGTTCGGGCATTTTTAGCGACAGACCAGTAGACTTGTCATGATTGACCGGCATGATGTTTCAGCTTCATAAGCAGCTATATAGAGCGGGTTCAAAGTGAGACGAAGATTCACTTAAGAGCTTGCAACTCTCATCGGAGCGCCCCAAAATCCGAAAAGAAACCTCTTTATAGTTCTGCCATAAAGCGGAGGTTCTCCTCTGGCTATCTCCAGGGTTTCATCCTGAGATTTATTTGAAGATATGGTCAAGTTTGTCAGTAGCAACATATAGGTCGGATTTTTTACGTACCGCGCCATGAAAACTACCAGTACTCGGTTGAACCGATGAATTATTTTCTCACTAAAACAGGGCCACCAAAACTGTCACCCAGATTTTCGTGGTTTCACTGTATCTCTCTGCCCTTTATAACCATTAGGAGATGGGTGTATCCAATTCATCACAAAAAGATGCATTCTATTACTAAGGTTTTCTTGAACAGAGCAAACGCTGCTGTTTTCCATTGATTGGGATCTCGCTGGTAGAAGGCTGTGTTCGTTTGGCTGTCGAGCGGGTGGAAAACACAACACATCCAAATAAAAAAGCACGACAGCTGTGTCAAAGCAGTTAAGACTGGTGCTTAAGACCGTCAGTGCCAGACAGACCACTTCATTCCCGTTGGTTCAGTGGATTCACAGAAAGTGACTGATTGAACCCAGGTGATCAGCTGAGGTCAGCCGATCACTTCATATGTGCGTATGAACGCCCAGCGCAACTGTTAGTTTCCCTTGCAGTACTCGTCACAGTGTGCTCCACAAATAGATAACATTATCACTGATGTCTGACATGCGTAGCGTACAGGGGATGCAAAATTTCACTATCCACACACTATTCACACATCTTATAGCAGCTGTTGGCTTCCAATGAGCAACCGGTTGCACCCTTACTAACAAGTGCCTGTCCACCAGCTGTAACTATGACATGCAAAAGGAGGTCTGCTTTTCGGCTTCTAAGATTTATACAGACCGTGGAACTGAAGTCAGACAGGAATACAAGCATGCCAACTATAAAGCGTACAGGTCTTGCTTCCGTAAGGTGGTGAATACAGTGGAATAGCCCGATAATCTGCAAGTGCGTTGCGCGAGCGATGATTGCTCCAGTCACGTTCTTCAAGGTGACTAAATGCTCTGCTGACCTTCGTGCGTGTATTTCATTGCCAGCTGTCAGGTGTCTGAGTAGTGTGTTGTGATGATAGCGAAAATCCGTGCAGCACGATATCTCAAAATCATGTAGCAGAATACGCGGTATCTCATGTTGAGTACTCGTTGCTGCTAAAAGATGAGCACGTTAAAACCATGTGTATTCAAGCCACTTCACCGGAAATACAAGCGTTCCCTGTACTTCCGCTTCAAAAAGTGAGAACAAAACAGACGTCAGCGTACGGAATTAGACTCAGGAAGTGGTGTTTTGCCCATAAAATGCTTTGAACTAAACAGGCAATCATCCAGCCGGTATTGAATTGCTATACTACCTTTACAGTAGCAGGACGCTTCTACGCAGATAGTTGTTAACCGCGATTAAAGATAGCTGGTGGCAATAACAAAGTTCTGCTTCTCTTCAGTATGGATCTCGAATTTGCTTAAGCTGAATTCAGATTAACCCCAAACCTATCTGTCCGCTGAAGAATTTCTGTCCATAGGCTTCTTTTGCATAAAGAATCCCTTGTGACAAGGGCGGTGCACCAACGACCGAGGCAGTTTACTTATATTAACCAAACATTCGTTTGTTTGTTGTCCGCACATGTTATGCCAGATTGGCCGTTAAGCTTGCTTTTGCACGTCTATGTTTGTCGGATAATGGAGTGTTTTCAAAAAAGTCAAATTGTGGTCTTGAGTCAGGGGATAAAGATGAATATGTCCCATAAACCTGTTTCTCTGCTTGAGTTCATCTGTGTCTACATTTTCACGGACGTCTTCCTACCCGGGTTCACCCAGTTCTAGGTGTGATTGGGACCTAATCATCCGTCAGCTTCTGTGCTGGCAGTTCGCTAAATTTTGAGGCAGTTTCTTGGTACTTCAGCCTTTTTGCATCCATAATGAAGGAATCTCCACTTGGGCCACATCCTGAAAACCCTTGAGGTGTGACGCGCACTTCGGCATGCACTACAATCATCCGCACTGCAGTTAGCTCCACGCTGCGGTCGGCACATTACGGTCATCTCGGTTAGCTGACTTTCTTCACTACTTGGATAAATCCACGTGGCAAGAAATGTCCATCCTATGTTACTGAAGGTCCCAGTGCTGCACACGTTTTCAGTTGTCTTTTACTGTTGTCATTAATTTAGCCGATTCCAAATGGATCCAGTATGCTCTTTAGAATTTACCGACCTTCTCAATTTTAAACATCAAATGTTTGTAGGATGTGCGTGAATAACTTGGAGGTTCAGGTCTGGCCTGGTCGGACAGCTGATTGTAAAATTAGTCTCTATTTCCACTGAAGCCAACCTTGCCCTTCTAGAGTTTACGGAGTTTCCTCCATCTATTCCTCCCTGATTCGCGTAATACGCACTTGCTAAACCTACATCACTTTTACTTTGGTTTCCTTAAGCTAGTTAACTCCACTATAAGCTGTGACCACAGGCAGCTTCATGTAGCTTTCCTTGGTCAGTTGGTCGAGTTTATTTGAGTGCAGGCCAATGATTCTCATCGTGTGAATGAACTCAGTCCGTACTGAAAGACCCAGAAGCACTGTACGGCTGCCCTGTCTTCGTTGGAAGTATTCAAAAGTGTCCTATTGAGAATCTTTGAGACGAATCAACCATGCGACATTCCAAACACGAGTCCGTGTATGCTCTTCTTGAACTACCTTTTATGTTAGTCTACGGAAAACTTTGTCCAAATATTTACACATTTAAGTTTGCGCGGAACCAAAACTACAACACACCGCATTCACCTTCTACATTAGGGTTTTACATCCCACCCTACTCCATACAAAAAATGTTAAACCGGGCTTTTACGATTCATACAGATTACGCTGTATAGGAATCACTCTTTGATGAGCACAGCTCTCTTTCTTGAGTGAAGCAATTCTACCGGTTGTGTTACAAAATAGGCTACAAACGACCAGTCTAAATCAGAAACTTGGTGTATATGATCTTTCAGAGAAATACACATGGATATGCACAAAAGCTAGTTTTAACTGACTGAAAAAAGACAGCCTAATTCTCCGAAACAAAAAAGTCCATCAATACATAGTTTATACACCAGAATGTCGTACATCAAGAACTATAAGCTTCTTTATAGATTATCTAGCCGTCCTTAGACCGAAAGTGTATAGCGGAACTGAATGGAAGGTTTTTCAAAGCGAAATTTCGCCAAAAAATCTGCAGAGCATTCCTTTTGTTACTATGAAGGTGCGGAAGTTTCTGGTCCGATTTACTGCTTCCTTCATCCGGTTTGTTTGGACGATCACCTACACACTACCCTGTCATCTTTCTGTTCACCGTATTCTTAAGGATGCGGATTCGACTACGCCAATTCAAAACACAATCTGAGACCGTCCAAAATGATATGAGTTTAGTAGCAGAGACATTGGATACGGTCTAGTTGGCGATTTAAGAATCAAGGGTCTCGATTGGGCAATCAGATACCCTCTGTCGTGCCAAATGTGTTCTAACGATTACCATTCACAGTGGCCCTTATTTTGGGATGACCACCTCATTAATCCTTCCACATTTGATAAATCTCTAAAGCGTACATTCAGTATGTGGATTTTGGCACCACAAGCTTTTTCTGTTGATAGGTTTATACGACACCAGCAAATTCAGCTAATAAGTGTTTGTAGAGCTTTTCATGGAATTCCGAATGATAATGTGCGTGGGAAAATTTGACCCCAAAATACATCCGTGTGCCAGAAAGTCTTAGTTTTCCTACAGTTTTCTTGAGGTCGCAAAAACAAAATATGGAAAAGTTATCCGCTTGAATGTTTGCTTTGTTTCTAGACCAGGTCGTAGGTCACGAAAATAGGTGCGCGCGACTTGTATTGATAGCAAAATCAATAAAGAAGTGACAGGACGTCTGATCGAATTTCCCGGATCGGCGAATAGAACAACAACATGGCCTACCGAAAGTCCTCTCAGTGGAAAACAAAAAAGGTGCCAGAATAGTTATTGACTAATAAGAGCAACCCTCAAAAATTCCTCAATTGATGCGGAATCACTGATCCACAGTAGGAATTTCAACACTCACATTCCCCACTAGGCCTCATGAATAAAGTTATTCCCTACGTAGGAAAAATTTTCACTTCTGCAAGAAGCGCGGATCATCGCGAAAGATAACTCATAGCACAACTTAAATCGTCTCAACCAAACAATACAATCAATTCATTGCAAGTATCCCGTTATTCTGACAAAATCTTTGTTTTCAAGCACGAATGGAAACACACTTTGTTATCTCCAAATAGGTATTCATGTGAACAATTAACAACATAGCACGCTGTTCTAATCCAATCTCACTTTCCTCGATTTTACAGCAGCCAAAAGCTCATACGGCAGTCAGTTACAACATAAATTACTGGGTTTCCGTAAGACGGGCTTGTAAACGTGGTATACAATTACTTGTGCCCTATCCTGAAAACATCCTCTACTTTGGAGGTAATATCTGTGACACTCGGGTTTTACGTTCTGAACATGTAGATAGGTGAACAGGAGTTAGCTTGGACGAGAGAATTCAATGAGTCTCACATCAAGTACTCCCGTTGGTGTACGGATTTCGCCTTGATGAAGAGCTTAGCTGAATCTCTCGTTAACTTTGGTCTGAATGTGCCGTGCAAGACCTCTTCGTGTTTCAGTTGGTACGACATTATAGAAATCGCACTACATTGCTTAGAGGTAAAACACTACTCACAAGATTGCTGAAACACTCTTTGACCGGTTTCGCTGCTCCTTACTCCGAATCAGTTGAGACTGCCGTCAAACAAATTAATATGACTTTTGGATTATGTTGTGAATTCGCTACAGTTTGGTTTCAAGGAAGATACGGAGTTGGCGGCGCCGGCCGGGTGAATTCCACGCGGGACGAAATCGGTCACCTGCTGTCGCCTGCTGCCGATTAACGTGTGACGTCCAGCCGATAAGACCTTGTTATTCGACGTCAGATCCTACAGTTTTAGTTTTATTCAGATTTCTCGCTCGGACAGTTAACGTATAATCTATAGCATTTAGAAATCTTGGTTATCAGTTTTGTTAACATCCCAGACTAATTGCTACACTGAAAGCCATGCTGACCAGAAAAAAGGGATTTCTAACATCTTTCTCCAGAATGTATCATATCTGAAAGGCTGATGTTAGTCAAAAAAAAAGGATAGGATATTGTAAAGGGACTTCGTTACGTTCAATTTTACGTTGAAATTGTTTTCTACCCGTCCAAACTGCTGGGTGGGACTGGCGTAACATTGTCGTTATCGTGAGGTAAATTGCATATTAAGTCTGAAGGTTACAAAATCCTTCTTGCGTCTGCCAAAAGTTACGAGACCAGTTAAGGATATAAAACAAATTTTAGTACTGATGTCAAACAATAAAATCGAAAAAATGACACTGGTAAGAAACTAAAAGGGTAAGTGAATGACCTCCAGTCTATTATGTATAGTTATCTACATAACCGTATAACAGGATTTCATTCGTCCTTTTAAAATCTGATGACCTTGTTATGTTCAAACTAACGTATGCTGCAAAATTCTCCACCCCCTCTCGATTTACCATCGTAAATGAAATAATGAAATTTTAGCCGGGAAAGAATGTATTGCACGGAACCACCCTAACCCGGGACATATTGTCATTCAACCATTCAATAGAACATCTGCCGTTATCGCTATTCAACACTTTTTAAACACGGTCGATAACTAGATCAAGCTCTTTGCACTTTCTCCCATTTTTCGTGTGATCTGTAAGAAGCTTGGGAATCCGATTTTGAAGAAATATGTTGACGTGATAAGAATACACGGAATATCTTTAGTCACCTACTGATTGAGTGAGGACACGCTGTATAACAGAGAGTAGAAAGCGAGTTGCTTTCAACCACATCTTGTACGGATCAGTAGGTTTGCGGCGCTTGAAAATCTATTTCTATGTTAACTGACCTATTTGTCTACATTTTTGGGAAACTTGTACGTGTATACGCTTTGATTGTCGCCGAAGGAGACTAACGAAAATTCAAACGATGGGAACAGTGTGCTAAAAATGCAACAAACGGTCAACTTTATAGCTAGAACTGACTGGTCTAGGGGATTATTCAAGTCGACAAATGTCTTCAGCCACTAGATAAGTGAATCGTTAGTTTCCCAACCTAGTGAAGTTTGTACGTCAAACACGGTTCCATGTCTCCAAGAATTATATGTGATTTTGCAGAAGAACAGATTAGAGAAGACTAGCAGTAGGCTTGAAATTTCATGTCTTTATTCATTTGACAGCACCAGCTGTATTGCGGACCTGTGCACTTAATTTTTTGACCGATGGCGAAATTAGCAAAGGGCTTTAGCGATGTGCCAACGGGCCTTCGTCAGAAGTACAACCCCCTGGAGTGAAATATTTCATACACTGATGTTGACATGTTTGGTGAAACTTTAAAAAGCACGGTTAAAATGCTGCGTGCTTTTGCGTAAGCACGTCCTGGCATTTTCTTCAGACACTGCCTCGGCAAATTTCATAAGATTATTCAACATGGATCCGGAAGTCTCTCACTACAAAGCTCAAGAACATTCACTTCCGAATAAGGACCTTGCGACTGGTGTAGAAAATCTAGAGTGTAACACAGCTCTCAGCCTGATCTCGTGTTGTCTTTCAATTTCTGTTGAAATACTTCGAAATTTTCATTGTGTAGTTTTAGTTATTCTATTACAATGTATATTCAGAAGCCCAGAACTTTGGAGGGCCGGTAAACATTGAAGTCGAACTCTACACCTTGAGGGCAATTGTTTCATCACGCAACATGGGACTGCAGTGACGAAGTCGTTTACCTTATCTACTAATTTAATGGGAGATGAAACAAGCAGATCGGTGTCATTTGCGAACTCTGAATCAATAATGTGTTCGTATTCGAAGTGGGGTGAAGGGGAGGGCAACCTTGTCAAAACACCCATTTCAAAGCATTCAGGAAAAAAATTTCCCTTGATTCTTTTAATCCCAGAAGTGCTAGACCCAGGTTAACTGGGACTTCGGAAACGGGGCGGTGCACTGTTGAGCGATCAATTAAGTGTTCGCCCGCTTCAGATCACGGAAGCTGAATGCTCTAATTGGCATGACATTTAAAATTACGATTAATGGTGAACACCTTGTTAATGTAACCAAATCCTTGGTTCAGCCTTCAATTCCAGTGTCAAAGCCAAGGTATTCTGAAGAGAATCACAAAATCAGCCTGATCTATAAAAATCAGTTTAATGAGTATGCTCTAAATTCATCGGTCCTCTAAAATTTACTCGCCAGTCAGAAGTATACTGCCACTAAAATTCCGTCTTTATTTTTCCCTATTAAAGTCAGGGTATGAATCGAAGTCACTTTTGTCATGAAAGAATTTCAAAGATTCCAAAAATCAGCTGGATGAGCCATAACTCTATGAGACTCAACCACACACACTCATCGGCTGTTGCGCAACGGGATCCTCGGTGGGGATCGTGGTAAACTAAGGAGCACTCACTAGAAGATTCACAAGTAGTAGAGTTATGAATCAAATATGCGCACAAACTAACCAAAATCAAACGCTACAGTTAAAATCATCATGACAAATTAAGGACAAAGGGTGATCTAATTTAAGTCTTGAAATATCACAATCAACCTAAATGATGAAGCTCACCAGATAGTTGTGCGTCATCCTTTCAGCAGAGTTTTTATCTGAAGCCTGTGCATTTCACAACGGGGAAAGAAATTTCAGAACTAGAAACGGTACATTTTGGGTTTAACTCTGCAAGAGCATGTGGAGAAATCGTCCGTTTGAATTCCCGCAATTTGTCTTTTCAATTAATGTAAAAAAGAAGCTGGTTCCTGAGATAATGCCATCTTTCATTTAACCTTGAATGCCTACTGGTCCCAATATCTCAGCTCTTATGAGTAATACAACAGTTTCGGAAACCCCAATCTGATTAGACGGGAGGGTTTGTGAATAGGCTTTATTCCTTTTTCTATTTCTGAAAAACTTAGACGGTTATTTTAAAATATGTATTTTTCTTGAGTGATGATTTATTTCTTCATTTTGTCCCACAACGATGCAGAAATGGGTCAACTTATCGAATTTTTCACACTCAGTGGTGATTTAATATGACACGCCCTTAGGCGCGCACTTACCGATACTATTGACCCTGGCTGGATATTCTACAGCTTACAAAGACCGCAAAAATCAAGAGAAAGACGATTAACTCAGAGATGGTATCAGAATTTTTTAGCAAAACGACATCACCCGTTTATTTGGGTTCACTGAGCTGCGCCTGCTTTATTATGCATTTTTATTTATCTTTATTCATCTATTTTGTTGTTTTAGTGACACCATGTTTACCAGGAAAACATGAAAGACTTACAACTCCCGTCGTAAATAAAAGCCAGCAAGAGCCACCAAAGGGGACTACCACACATAAAACAGGGGCATGTACTGAAAAACGTCGATGAGAAATTTGCCTCTTTGTCTCCAGGAAAAGCTATTTTTTTGGTTTATTTGAGTTTGTGTGAAAATCAGCAGATTGGCTTGCTACTGATTATCCCTTATTGTACTTAATCCAACCAAAACGTACAGGACACATGCTGTGATCTTGTGTTCAGTGTCCTGCCCTCAAACGTAAGTGAATTTTATTGTCATGCCCCTCTCAGTTTATTAGGGGTCATACGGATTTCTGAGCTGGTCTTATCCTGAAAATTATCTGCATTTTGTTGCTTGGGCAATGATTATTTGAGGTGGAATGCAACACCAAATTGGGAACCCTGATCCTGCAGCAGCTCTGATTACTCTACGTTAAGGTGTGATAGTGTCGCACCAGACAGTCGGTGGTGTAGCGCCAACACGTGTTCCTGTCTCACAGCTGGACCAGACGTTTCAGATCTTTGTAGGGATTCATATGACCTTTAAACTACCTTGTCTATATATACAACTGTAGCACGCGAGTCCACAGAACATTCTGCCTGGATTAGGAGTCGTTTTATGAACATACTTACTGAATAAAGAAGGAATAACTTGTGAGTGAAGACGAAACTTTGAGTTCACAAAGCATTCGTTGTGTTACTTCCGTTCACTGTCAAGAAGGCTCGGTTGACAGTGAAGCGGAAGTTTTACTCTTATTTTTTCACGTCAGCCAAGAATACACAAGACAGTAAAACAAAGACCATATAACAAAACAGTGGAGTATTTGTGGGTAGCTAAGCAAAAGTAACTCAGTGGGTAAGACCAAGAACTTCAGTTTGGTTTTTCAGGATTTGATTTCCTGAAACTGCTCAATATCTTCAATCCCGATAAGCTGTGCATCAGAATTTCAGCGAAAGTGATCACCATGATATGTCAAAATTGTACGAAACATAGTGAATGAATGCAATTCTAAAGTAGACGACGCTATTAATGAGAGCCTCTCAGAGCCTAGTATACAAGCAAGTACAGCTGAACAGAAGCAGATAAAGGCAAAAATAATGGAGACTCAAGAGGTCAGCAAACGACGTCAAAAATGGAGTACAGAACTTCCCTAGCCAGTGCATAGAGTTTAGACTTTGTATTGTCAGTAAAATCGGGTCATCCTGAAAACTTGAGAACACTGTGGAAACGCATTCTTCCTAATAGGTGTGACAGGCAATACAGACCTCACAAGTGGCCCGGAAGAAATCGATTTCGAATTCCCCATCACTCAAGTCAGCGCGAACAAATGATTGGCAGGGTGTGTAGATTCTTACTACTAAGTAAATGAAAGTAATTAACCTCTCGTACAAGTTCTATGGGCCTTTCCGTACCACTCGAACGAACAAGCAAAATCACGTCCCGTCGTCCTGTGGTTACAATTAGTCACAAGCCGAAACGTTCTTGTTTAAAGCGTCTGTCGTTATGGCTTTGTTAGTGCTAGCAATGTGCATTTCGGTAGGTAAAAACCATTGAATGTCAAAGAATCTGACTCCATAACAATTAAGTGCCCTCAGTTCATTGATCTACCCAACCATTAAGGTCCTGAGGAGCACTGCTTGCATGAAGACGTCCAAGGTGGAAATTACTCTCGACGGTGCGAACGGCTCTCTTGAGTAGTTAAATTCGATAAAATCTAACCTCACCAGGTTCCCTGTTAAAAGATGTTCCGCTATCCTCTTCTGGATGCGGACCCATAACATTCACAATGAGAGGACATCTAATCTTGGTTAGTTTTTGGCAACGATTTTAGCGTCTTCGTGAATAATATATCATTTCAAGCTTTATTCTACCTCTAATCAGACTACTCTTCAGAAATGGATTCAGCTCCTAGCACGGCACATTCCAAAATACGAAGCTTTCGTCACGTACCATTAGCCAGGATTCTGTTCAATCGATCCACGTGATGCGTGTGGAGACGTCATCTTCGCCATGGCACATGATCGCGATTTGCATATCCTCTGAAGGACCACCAAGCTGTTGAACAGCACACGCCAAATATCTGCGCTGCTACTTTGGGTATACACGTAGCTAACATTCTAGTTAATTGTTCATCATTGTGGGCGGTAATAATCTGAACTGTCTTTAGTGTGCCGCGTCTGTTTCCTCACCATTCGTATCAGTAGTGAATTGATTCGATCGGTCAAAAATGCTGTTTGTCTTGTGAGATGAAGTCTTCACAATTCTGGTTGACGGCGTATCTGAAAACACACAGATTACAAGCGCATCATCTGCAAAGCATTTGACCTTGATTTTGGTTTACCTGACGAACAAAATACACAGAGATGGTAGTTGTATTAATTGAACGAGAATCAGCATCCAAATTCAGATGAGCGTATACTATGCAATTCGTTTGAAAAAAACTCAGTTGTCCCAAATGTTGACTCAAGGAAGAATGAGCTATTTGGTTTGTGGTCACTCTACGAGTGGTATGTGAGCTGACTGCCAGCAATGAACCAGTCAGTCAGGTGATGACCACACTCAAGTGCCTAAGATGGCTTGTCCTGGTTGTAAAATGCACTTATATGTATGCGCTCGATTCGATCGCATATTTGCTCTACTCACTTCATTGTATCGGCTCAAGTATGCAGTTGTTTTGAAAGGCATACACCAACCGCCAAGTGTGCAGATTACCGAAACAAATTCAACTATACTTTTACCAAGATTTGGCAATTTCTTTGTAAATGTGGTCAGTCTCAAAGTACGGTTGGTTGACCGAGGTGTTGAAAGGCCCCCCAATGGTAATGGCTTTGCAGTAACAGGCTTTTCTCAGGAGCTCTATCGGATCAGATGCTGTTTTAATATGTACCTTGGTATATGAGGATGGATGGATTTTCTTTGCGAATTAATTAGTGTTGGATTTCACTGAGTCTCCATTACTCATACTGCGCAAAAATCACACATGGGGTCCAGCTTGAACGAAGTCAAACAGCTAAAACTTTGCGTAGATTATTTAACTACTCTACCAAACGTCCGAAAAGTGAAATTAGATCCTTCTCTCCGGATTGTTTTTCAAATGGAAGGACGGAATTCCGCACAAACTTTATGTTTGTTTTGTTCTATTCCGTATGAGCATTGGCCCAAAAAAGGTCCACTCAACTATTTACCACAGCTACGTGAACACAAAGTCATACAACTTGGCTGACAACATAATTTCGATTCTCTCTTTATAACCACATAGTAGTTGAGGCACGAAATTGCTGACCGGAAGGTTCGTAGTTCGAATCCACCCCCTGTAGTTCGACTGCAACAGTTCAGGTTTTGGCTACCTGGCAGCATCCCAGCCCTCGTGAGTAATATGGTTTGAATGGCACATAGATACCATAAGAGTATTACAGCCGATTTTATAATAAGCATCTCAAGTTGAGTGGTTTTGGATCAAGGACGGTTGGCATTTACCGCTACAAATATCTCACCTGTTGGAGTAGTTCCTGTACAACTGAATAAAAATACCATAAACCCCGGGGATTCCGCCAGTTCAACGCAACGTTTACTACTTTGCTAGAAAGAGAAGTGATGTTGCCAACCGTTCCTTATATGAGCAGTGTTTATAGCTATTTCCGTGTCTGAACCATCGTTTCACTTACATCTGATAAGAACTAGCACCTCACAAGCTTTTGCGAATCGCGATCTGTAGATTTTTACTCAAGTAATGATGTTACAAACAATTTGAATCTTCCAATCGCCAGTTTATATCTTGTATATCAGTGGACTAGAAACATTATTTTTTACTTTAAATTGACAAATATCTGTGTTAGCATCTAGAAGCACCATACGAATTTCGCTCAACAATGTCAAGTGATGGTGTGTCTGAGTATGGTTAGCCAAATGAGGTAACCGTTAGATAGCTCCTTTTCCATGGCCACCAAGACGGACCTCATTACTTATTTTCCAGTGTGATTTTGTCCTCTGCAAAGTTTCATCCAGCGAGTGTCCCACCGTAAGGTCAAAGCTACTCGGTTACAACCGTTGTGCGTTAGATCTATCCCTAGGAGACGGCAATTGTCAGATATAGCGAGAGCTTCGACGTAGCGTGTTGGTAAGCCGCTAGGTCTCAACTACTTTCGCCTTGTATGTAGGCTTTTTTCAGGGGACCAGTTTCCCTTTGAGAAAGTAAAACTTTGAGCAACAGATGCAGTCCGATTTCTTGATTTCTCGTGTGTTATTAACTGGACTTAACCCTTTACTCTCCACCCAGTAATATTATCCTTAATCCCGCTAACTTTATTTAACCAAAGCCGCTAAACTTGAGGCAGCATACGCGTAGCTTTAGGTGACTTTCTTAATAGGAAACGTGAAACAAAGATGCCGCAGGCGTTGAAAAATTCGTTAGCCACAAAAGATGAAATGTTAGTTGTTAATTGTAAAAGCCAGTCACAACTTCCGAAAGCAAGCAAAATTTGACAAGTTAGACCGAAATATTCTGTTTACCGATAACGATACGTCGCATGAAAGGCAAAAATCGCTTATTGATTAAGCATCTCATTGTAGCATGCTGGATTACCGTTGGCGAGTTTCTAATCTGGCTGGCATGATTATTTAATCTCGACCCTGAGAACTGTCACCAAACATACTCGTAACGGGTGAGTTGTACAAGACATTTAAAACCGTAACCAATTAAGTAAAATGAAGTATTTTTTGTGCAGCAATGCTCAATAACCTCTTCTGTCCTGCCACAATCTTGACAACAATATTGGATTTGGCAGCCTTTCGCATAAGTTAGGCTTTAAGTGGGTTTTTCAGTGGAAACATCCAAAGAGAGGCAGGTGTGTACGTAAGACGGCTTTGTATAAGTAAATTAGGCATTCTCGTGTACTTCAAGAAAGTAGGTTGTTAGAATCTTCTTTGTTTACGTTTTCGTGTAAAACGCCAAATGAATGGTTGACAGAACAGCTTTTGCCGGAGCTAAAATGAATCGCGCTGGTCCGGTAAGCAACCGGTCACTGGTCCGGGTAGCAGTGTTTGACACTACGTTTATCTATGACCCGGGGTTTTCACAAGAAAATCCATTTTACCAGTCTAGATAACTTGCTGAAAACACGTGGACGACAAAACTAAAACAGCCGTACCTAGTAGAGCCTTTAAGTACGACGTCGGATTGAAAGTTGACTGGCGAGTCTGCGTACGAGGATCTTGGGATTAAGTGACCGAGCTTATCGGACGTTCCTTAATTTGGCTTTCCTAATTCATCCAATGAAGCATCTGCGTTTTTCCGCTGTCGACTGCTCCGTAGACAGATTTTATTGCCGATCTGTCATTCCATATAAGCGCTACAACAAATACACTCAACCATCTGTTGTCTGTGGTGTTCTAACGTGATTGGCATCTTGCACATTGTATTTCCAAAACAGAATCATTTTGCTCATACAGGAGTACGTGCCATACATTGCCTAATCTTGGTTTACGGTTAGTGCTACCTCAGGGAACGTGTTTTCAATCATCAACTGACATTTTAATTTCCCTGCACACGATCAACTGCAACTCACTTATCTTGACATGAACGATATAAACTCACCAATTCGAACACACCACAACTGTCACTTTCGACCATAAAACTGTTAGCAATTTCGACATCATTCCATTCGTTGATCAGCAAATCTCGACAGATTTTCTACACGCCTACGGACTGAGTATCCATTGGTCTGGGAACTTGGCAAGAAATGAATTCACCAAGATGATGCAAACTGGCATGCTATCCTGTGGTGCCGGCTGATTTTCGGTGTTACATGTTTGTGCAGAAAATGGCAGCACATTTTGTGGTTCCACAAATGGCATAACAACGATTTACAGTAACATTCAGATAAATAAAGGCGGTCGAAAACCTTCACTAGTTCGTTATCCGGATGCATTTGTTTATCTCGCGGTGAATAGAGTTATTATCTTCTTTTAGAACCTTGAGTAATCATGGATTCGGTTTTAATCTCAAAAGTAACAGCCTTAAGGCTTGTTTATTCTCCCTACTAAGGCTTAATGCAACAGCCCACAAAATAATCAGAAAATTGATAGATAATGTTGTTTGTCTCCCTAGGAGTTTGCACACTTTTATGAGTCGCCTGCATTCAGTTTGGAGGGTTTCAACGACGCCGGCCTGAAAGAACTCATAAAGAATGAAACCCCAAGTGGCAGGGATGTTTCAATATTCCGCCTTATCGTTTCAAAACCGTCGATTTTTTTGTTGTTCGTTGCATTCTTCAGGCTTTGCAACACCCTGAAAAATCAACTTCTGATTTACCTGACAATGTGGTTTTATCATCAACATATCAAGTATACTGTTAAAGCTGGTGACCCGTTAGATGGCTTGGTCGGCGATATTACCGCATAATCTTTCTGTTCCAAGATTTTATTTCATGTCACAATTTCCAGCAGTTCTTGGATACGCAAGCTGCAGATGTTTCGTGTGGAGAAGATTTGGCTAACTTCTGCTCCATACTGATATTGTAATGTGACTTCTTCATTTGTGCTTATTAAATACACTGCTCAATGTTTTCAGGAAATTTTTACTTAGAGTTGGAGAAAGTGTGGTGCACTGTTCTTATGGAAATTCTCAACCACATGGCATCCCCGTTTCAACATAATAGTAAGAGGGAAAAGGAAATATTTAAGCTTGCATAAGTCTAAGTCACTTACGATATGCATTTCTTACTCTGGTAACTTTATCAGCCAAAATCATTTGTGACTTGACCTAGCTGACAGTAGTGCCCCGAAATTTCAATCAGTCGACAAAATTGGGTCAAATAAACTATGTTTTGCAAGATAACCTCAGACTGTCTGGTAGCCATTTTTTCGACCGCGAAGATTCAACCCACTTCTTATTCCTGAGTGCTGAATTAGGTGCACATAATCTGCCTATAATCACAAGTTAAATGATCCGAAATTCAACCTGATTGCAGCTTTTCAGAGGAAGGTTAACAACCCGGTTAATTTCCCTTTCGTTACACAAACTTAATTGCAGTATCTAATGACTTGTCACACTTGAAAGAGTCAATCCTCAAAATTATAAACATGAGACTGATCCTAGATGCAACATCGGAATATTAAGACACAAAAGCTCTTCAAGGGTATTTACCGGCAGGCAAAAAGTAGTAAGTAATCGGTTCACCACGGTTTATTAGTGTGTAATTACACAACTGTCTACTTGGAGCCCTCCGAATTTCCCTTTTTTTCCGAATAAGGGGCTCTAATATGTCCATCTCCACTGGGATGGAGTTGTCTCCATGGAGGACAAGAAAACATACAGCTGCCTCTGACAGCGATTCCATTGCCAGCGTATTTAATGGCGTATATATCAGGCCATTGTAAATAAGTGAAACATTCGAAAGAAAAATTCAGAAAGCTCTCTGTGTATGTTGCTGCTTGGTTAGCCGTGAGTTGCATGACACAACTTCTCAACTTATACTTTTTCACTTCCTCAGCAATTTTACAAACTAACGCCACTATCTTTAGGTGCACAGGCTTGAAACTGGCCAGTGTAAAGCACTATAGAGTATCCATATTTCAAAAATCATTCTCTATAGAAGGAGACAAAATACTCGTCACTGACTTCCCCCAGTAATGTTGCGCCTAGTATACAGTGTAACCTTGAATAAAGTCACACCCTTCAGGACGTTCTCAGACAATACCTCGGGTAACGGCGTCTCAAGACATAGCCAAGGTTGTCCAGTTCGCGTTTTTGACCACCAAAAGTACGTAGCTCTTTACCGATAAAGTCACTTTACTTACCTCTGGATACAATTTTCTGGGGCAAAGCATCCTAACACTTAACTTTTACGCTCTACGTTATGCCAGTTGTCAATAATCATGAAGCGGAAATCACTTCAGCGTGCACTTGAGCGTTGAGTGCACAAGATTCCAGCTAGATAACTTTTAGCTAAACAACCGTCATTACCACCCCTTCCGACTAGGCAAAAGGACAGTTATAATTATGGAAATGCAAACGCGCAAGATATATTTTTCAACCTATGTAATCAGGCTGCTAATTCTCTAAAGATACTTTTGTTTAATAGTAGTCTATCCTTTGTAGCGTGGGAAACATTGAAGTTGGGCTATTTTGCCCCCTGCTTCTGAGGGACATTCTCTTGGAATGGAGTACTGTGTGGAAAAATTATACTTCCGCAGCTTTGGAAAGTCAGTATGTAGGCTTTCAATATGCCTCATTCTATTTTATAGGAAAACAAGTGAAGCTAAATCCAGGTAAGAAAAATCCGCCACAAAACCGCTCTCTGATACAAAGTTCAGTGAAGTAAGTGACATTGACATGGCGTTTTCGACGGTCTCAAAATTAACAGTGCAAACATTCATCATAAAAGTACATCTTCTTTTAACTTTACCAAACATTCAACATCCTGTATGCATGCGGTCTATTAAGTTTGCTAATTTTTCCTGAGCCCATCAAACCTAAGTATTCACTATCACCTTTCTCGGAGACAAAACTTTCAGCAAGTTGGCTTTCAAAAATCCGCTCAAAATATCACACGAGAAAAACCATGTGATCAGTATTCTTTAGAACCCACTGAGAATCAGGAATCATAGTACACAAAATATTCAAAATGGCAAGCAGCGTTTAAAAATTATCTCGTTACGTCTTTTCTTTTAAAACAACAAATAAAAATCGTAACAATGAGTCATTGTCCCGTTCAAAGGGATTTGAGGGGCATGTGGCTCATTTCCTAAGTTTTTTATCTACATCGTGATTCAGCTAATCGTAAGGCTATCAGTCCTTGCTTATAAGTGATAAACACAGCAAGAATATTGGGGTTCTTTTATTCGGGAATATACCTCTTCATTCAAAAACTGAGATCAGCATTCATGTCCTATCCACGGTACATTTTTTGTAAATCAGGCATTTGTGGGTACTGCCAGTCCCAATGCCCGACCGTGCTCTGCAGATACACTGAACGCTGATGGTTTCCTTGTTGTAGTACTGTTTAAAGTTCACCAACTGATCTGAAATTTTATTGTTAGTGTTTATAAACAAAAAAGTAATCAAGGGTCTGGAAGGCACAAAGCAGATTCTCTTTTAAGAGACATTATTGAATATCAAATTGTGTTCTACAAATTATCTCAGAAGACATTATGTATATTACTTTGCACGACTTGAAAGAAAGCAAAAAATTTTATTCCGAATAATATGCGTACCTGGTATGCGAAGGATTCATTATCATCAGACTAAACAATTGTGGGATGTTATGCGCCACCTCTTATTTTCTGGCGTCGTTATGACTTCGGCGCATAATTTCAACTGATATTTTTGCGAATTACGAATTAAATTGTGGAAAGTCATGTCTAGATGAGAATATCGACCTTGCAAAGTGATGCGGCAACTCAGTTAGTAATATCATTAGTATGACTAGCAGTAATAATAACAGATTACGAACAATAACTAGCTACTTGATCTACATCAAAGTATAAGCAAGATTATATCCTGATGGCTTTTGTGACCTAACATGTCTGTGATATATCCTTGATGTCCTGAGACATCAGTACTTTAATTTGCGCAGGCAACTTCCGAGTGTTAAATATGGCTCGTTCTCAACATACTGTTACCTGGAATGAACAGCATTAAACATTGTATAATGAGTAGATAAGAATCCATCTAAGATTCGTAAAAGTTGGACAAAAAATATCATTTCTTCCTGATGACGTTTTATCGACCGTTTATTACTGTTAACAGCTTGTTCAGACAAGCGGAATCTTTAATTTATTCTGTCATATTATGAAACTTCACTAAAACAACTTCAAGTCTAATGAAGAGTCTTTTTGTCTGTAAGGTCAATCAAATTTGGTTTGTGCAAAAATGGCAGACTGACTGCAGCCGTCCCTAGATGAACTTAGCTAGGAATTTTCAAAATGCAAATTTTATTCCTGTACGTTTCATCAAGACGATCGCGCAACTGTTCTACTCTTTTTTAATCAATAATTTGCTGAAGGCAGTGTTGCAGTTGTATTCTCCATAGAAATCATCCTATTGCTAGGACACTGCAACAGTTTTGTTAAGCAGAATTGGTTGTTAAATACATCCCGAATAAATTGGACAATGGTCTCGTTTATTTTCCTTATGTGAATTAGCGTGCAAAAAATTGAATCTAGCAGACATTAATACGTCACTTCTGTTAGATAATAAATTTGTGTATTACACTCAATCAGCCACAATGCTACCCCTATTGTAATAACAAATTGCTGGCAATATTTCAATGTTTTTAGGGGGGGCGTAAACGACATATTACGTTGCGGAGGCGTAGCTCGTTAAGTAGACACGATTAGAACATGCTGCGATATGAAGAAAAGGGTTTATAAAACCCACAGTGAGTCGAATTGGGACTAATTTAAAGATTTTCACGAAAAGATTGCTAAAGGATGGACTGAATGCTAAAAAAACAATAGTGAAATGGAAGGCATATTAATGTACTATGCGATACAAGGCATTTCTATTGATTTGTATTGCGCATGACCTTGTATGATGCAAACAGACAAATCCCAGATGCGTCAGAAATGAATCAGTGAATAGGAATAGCTACAAAGCTTAGATATAGCAGTAATTAGCTACCCTGACGAGCCTAAAAGCCTTACCTTGAAGAACTCAACATATTTCTTTGCCGGATATTTCAGGTACGTTTGGTCCGCTCTGGACTGATCAAAAAACTTGTCCGACTTGGGAGTGCTTGCTCAGTTTTGCTAGAATAACTAGGAGGACATAAAGGGTCGACTCTTAAATATTCCTGACAGCGTAAGATGACCTGCGGAAAAAACTGAAAAGGATAGTGACCACTTTGGTTTTAACTCAGCGGAGTAGATGCAGCATATATACGATGAATTTAGATGTTCAGAGTTTACGTGTCCATTAATTCGTACAGGGTGAAAACTAATCAGCAAACTAATCAACAGGTTGTTATCGGGCAGTATGTCAAACCCCTTTGTGTGCGACTTTTGGATAAAATCTTAAACACGAATCAAGTCAAGACAAATCGCATGGTAACCGGAAGGGTTTGATTAATGTCCCGCGCAATGCAGCTATTGTTCACGAGATTTTCTTACGAAACATTAACAATTCATTGAATGGAAATGAAGTAACTTGGCTAAACTTATGGGAAATTTAACTAAAAGTGTTGCCATCAAAGTATCTAGTTTGAAGGCAACTGATTTTATTTCCAGACCGAACCTGGCCTTCTGACTGGATAAAAATGTGTTTGTTGTTTTCGTTGCTTTATTCGTTGCCATGTACTATTGCGTTTTACTTCTGGTTTCTGATGGGACCTCCAACTGTAGCTGGGTAGTTCAATGCAGCATACTATTTAAAAAAGTCGTAGTGTTTAGTCGCTTAGAAATGTTGGCAGAAAGTAATGCCTAATTGAAATGGACCTGGTCTGCGAAACTTGCAACTATAAGGGAACGATATTTATCCCACATTAGTGCGATTTACTTCCCCTTGCTGAGAACACCTCGTAATTGACAATGTCCGACTTTCATCGTTAGTGAAATTTGTTGCTCAAATGACCAGCCAAAACACGATAAAAACTTAGGAACTTGTAACCTATTTCATTCAGAAAGAAAGAATGATTAAAAAGAACATTTGTTATTTACTGCATTTGGACGGCCAACGGAAAGTTTTGCTCAAAATCAAACGGTATCGTTGATAAACCTCCCAGAATTTGAGAGGAGCCAGTAAAACCATAAAGTCATTCACCTGAACGTTATTTGGTCGCTAGTGTTGAATGGACAATTAAGTTGGATAGGTTCTTCCCTCTCCGCACACTTCGCGTAGGCCAGGTAAACGACAGTCAGTAGAAGTCAGTTTACAAACAGCGGAATATCGAATAACGGTATCCTTACCCTGTCACATGTTCGCAAGTTGGATGCATCACTGCGCACCGCCTTCCAAGGATGTCCCAGTGATATCAGTTCGATTGAGGATGAAGCGTTCGCAGCCAGCTTACCAATGCCGTACTTGAAATTTAGTGACAACATCAGCAGGCAGATCCAAAAATGTCGTACGTTTTACTTTGCAAACTTTTGCCTGTCAGGCACGAGCATGAAACTTAGGAACCTGAAATTTCAACCGTAAAGTTTGAATGAACCGACTTGACTGGAACTTCACCGATTCAGTTGCATTCAGTGTCGTTGGGGGGGGGCGAACGCAACAAGTTTTGACACAATGGGCCTGTGTAAAACGATCAAAAAGAGTCGGTACTGGTCCGAAATGGTTGAATAAAGGAATAACAAAGCATTCGCAAAAACCTTCATTCTTTCTAACAGTCCCAAAAGGCCAGTAAACCAAGTTTTATTTCACACAGTTTTCAATGTTTTTTCGTTGTCTTTACGCTGAGGATAAAGCGCATCACACAGCTTTAAACTTTTGCCAATATATTCTGACGGGGCAATTGAAACTAGGGCTTCTCAGCGATGTGGATTTTAGAAACTGTCTAACCATGTTGACTTCACAAGAATATTTGCCGTCTAATTGCAAATGTATGCAAATCACTCTCTCAACATTCCTTGCCTTGAGGAACATTAAGCATTGAGCTGTCCGGAAAATATATATATAGATAAACCACAAAAATATGATGTCTTGAGAGCATGTACATATCGCACATGAGAGGTGTACTTTCAAACAGGGCAATAATCACGATCCTCTAGTATCAGAAAGGCAAAAAACAGCAAATAATCTCAAAAGGCTTTCCTCTTTTTCTCATTCTTCTTCACTTGTTTCAAATAGCATGTTTTTTCTAAATAGAACAATAGGTACCCATCATTCTCGGGTACAAGTACCTCATTCAATTTTTGTCCTCTTTCTGTTCGTTAAAAATTGGTCAGTGGAGCTCTGCTAATGTGTGACATTCATGGTAAATGCTATCACAATTATCAAATGTCTGCTTGACTATAAGGCAGTTGGGATTTTTATGATGTCATTCCTACTAACAACACCCACCAATCGACATGTTCGTTTCCTGAAAAGGGTATCCCATAGAGAGTGTGCTTCGAAAAGCAGAGTGAAATGACTCGATCACAAATTGTGTGCATCAACAGAGATAGTCTCAGAAAACAGGGAGGCTTTCAGGTTGGAGTCTGGCGGAAAAGTAGTTGCTAGGCTTCGGTCAGTATTGTATAAATAAAATGTGGGGTTGATTAAAGTAGAACCAGGCAATGGGCATTTAACTGCTCATTCCAGTTACTTTGCTGGAATTCGTACACATCCATTACTACTAATAAATTTGTACATCGGAACATCATGATGGGGCTCATGCAATTATGTCTTCTCGTGGGCTCCAATCGAGTCCTTATACCAGTTCAATTTGTCCATACTTCACGGTGTTGTTTGACAAAACACTACCACTACAGATGAACTGGCACATTTAGAGTTAGGGGGCATATAATGAAGCCAATGATCCCATTTCTAACTGAATGTCGAAAGCTTGTGCAACAAAATCTTTGAACTTTCCATCTCAACAGTGGCCATGACCCGTGGATTTTTGTTACTAATAAATATTGAAGGTAGTTTTAAAGCCGGCAGTTCTGATATCAGTGAGACTAGGTGTCCATGATTTTCAAACGCATAAATAATGCCGTTTAGCATTAAAATTTGGGAATATCTGGTATCAGAAGGTACCTTAAATAACAGGGGAAACCATCGCGCCAGAAGTGACATTTAGTCAAGTGACAACTTCCGTGGACTGCTTTTGGGAGTCGTTTCTTGTTCGTTTACCAGTTATCCGAGGTCGACTGTGATCAGTGCAACAACTAACTCCCCGAAAGTTAAAACATTTTTTATTTGATTGCAACTAATAGTATACTCTTTTTTCGAGTGAACTAGTAGAACCACCTATGCTATTAACTTGATTGTTATCAACTTAAGGTCTGCGGAGAGATCACAGGATATCATACATTTTTTCCGGCTCCAAGCGTGTGAGCTTTTCGAAGGGAGCACTGAGCATAAACATTTACTTGTATATTCGTTCGTACTCTTATCAAATTGATCACTCAAGTGGTCGCTCGTTCTTGGTGATTTGGATGAGAGTAGCTAGCCCACAGTGTACAGGTCCATAAGGTGAGCGCACCATCTACCAAGGTACGTGATAAAAGTTTGAAGTAAACATGTCATGCGCAGAGAAAAGTTCAATTTAAGCTGCCGGTTGTTTAACATAACTGTGAAAAAAATCCATAATACTATCCCTTTCCAATGGTATGAATTCTTGCAATCCTCGAGGGTCTTATTCATGACGGAGTGATATACGTCTGTTTTCAACAGGAAGTGATTTTTTCCACACTGCTATCGGAATCGATTAATGAAACATTGCAGTTAGAATCCGACCAATGTCATCGAACAAAGTTCACATCATTTAAATGAGCTACGCTTGAATAATTTTTAATTACTCTTTGAGGATTTGTATGGCCATTTAAAAGCAAAGCCCATGTGACTTTTTATCAAGTCAAAACGTTGACTTACACTGATGCCACTAAAATCATAGACAAACGCTTGTCAGCAAAAGAATTTTGATGACCATTATAAAAAAAGCATTGCCTGGGAGCAGTCAAAAGTCCAAAATATCGCTTATTCTCACCAATTGAATGTTACTCTCAGACAGAGTGGAATTTAGTTAAAATGCACACCGGGTGAGAGATTGCCATCAAACGCTAAAACTTATTACCTTTCAGATCCAGGTCACCGGAACCAGGGGTACTGATGATTAAACTCAGAGCAAACATTAATCATTGTCCACACGATCGCTGCACAGCAGTACCCGGAAGGAACTCTGCATGTCAAATGAGTTTTTTGGGTAAGGCGGGAGTGAAATATCTGCATCATAAATCATGGAATTGGCGGCAGTAAAAATATGATACAGGATCTTGTGTCAGTTTTTGTATGTTCACTTGGCGCTGCTTGTCACTACAAGTAATCATGCACAAAGTGTCTTTCACATAGTTATTTGTAACTGCTTGGCAGAACTAAGCAAAATGCCTTGGAAAATAAAGTCATCTCTGCGTGAAAATCTCCAAACTTGTGAATAACACTACTACTTTTTCTTACAAAAACCAACGCATTTCTAAGCATACTCTGTTCTTTCTACAATGTCTATGAAAATAAAGGAATGTCAACTAGTGGACATTTACAATACGATTTAAAAGTCATAATATACTGGCGGGATAAAATAATGTGATGTGAAATCGTAAATTTACGCATTAAAAATATTGCACTCCACCGGACACGTTGTTGTTTTAGACTTGGACGATTAAGTAAAGTCTACCCATATAACCAATAAGCCATTTTTCAACTCTAAACCAACCTTGCTAATATTACAAAACAGACGCAAAAGGTTTAAACAAATTTAAAGACATGTCTTTGGTGCGTTTAAAACATTTGGATTTATACGGTGTCTTTAAAGAAAGAGAACCTTCAGAGAGTGGAGTGCAATACTTCCATTTTAATGTTACTCAAGCTGCAAACATGCAAATCAGTATTCTTTTAAAAAAACATGGACTACTTATAAGTATATAGAAGGATAGTTGTAAGATAAAGAGATCCTCGTAAAGTACTGGTCACAAAAATGATGCGTACAGGTGTCTGCGATACTGGCTACTTCTTGATTCTTGCTAAATTACGCTTTTTATTACGATATTTATACGTAGCGGATCCGGAAAACTCATTTAGACTGGTTGTAAGTAGGTCACATCATAGGGAAACATCATCGAAGTCTCCGAAAGCTGTACAAATATTAATGGATGAACAAGTCCCAGAAAGCCGATAGGCCGAAATCGGAACACATCTATGGAAATATCTGGATTAAATCAAGAACGATTGTGACAGTAGTTCAGTGAACATGTTTCACTAAAGTCCACTATGATTTAAGAGAACCAACTATTCAAAACAAAGAATAAGCGGTGGCTTAAAACAATTGGACAGCTTCGGTTGAAGGCAGATCATTATTGTTACAAAGTACTTTTCACCAGACTGAAAGGAATCTATGTAACGAAGGTCCATTATCCACAGCTTACAAAAGGCAAAGAAACTGTTAAGAACTAAACAATCCCGATGAACTCATCTGCGAACCTCACATTTTAAAACCGTTGAAAAAATGCCAGGAGTTGCTGATATGTGCAGTATATTTTAGTTCCCCCAACAGATATTATATGCATGCTTTGCTGAATTGCCTACAGCCAAAGAATTGCCAACAGCTCACGCTAGAGGAGCAACTGGATTGAAGGGCTTTACTGCAGAACTACTGAAACTGAAAGAACCGACACTACGGAGGACTTTCAGCAGGATTTATAGGAGAAATTGATAATTCCTTCTGTAAATGGAAAAAAATGAAGGAAAGACGGAAATTGTTTCGTAATCAGTATTCCATGCTCAGTAGACAAGAAGACAATGGATATTCTGTCCGTCGGATACGCCGGTGACATTCTGAAAAACATGTATCTTGGAATCAATGTGCACTTTGGGGCGGCCAAAGTGCGATAGACTCATTTCTTCTGCAAGAAAAATCCCGTGGAAGGAATATCTGCTGTGTGGATCTTCTGTGACTTTCCCGAAATTCTTCGACTCAGTCTCCATAGATGAAATGTAGATCGTCCTGTGAATGTTCGTCTTATCAACCTTAACAAAGCTTTTCATACTATGATGAATCCCCGGGCTTCGACCTGCAGAACTACCTCAGACGATTTTAAAATTCATACTCAGGAGAAGTAGGACGGTATTCTCGCCCCAGCCTACTTTATCCCTGACTAACAAATACCTGAGCACGGGCGTTCTACTATTGAGAAGCTTATATAACGATTCATTTATCTGTTCGATTCAAGGTGTTTTCGTTACGCGATTCCAAGATCTACATATTGTTGATTACAGACGGCTGCTTCTTAATTCCCCATTCTGGAGTAGAACCAAGGCGTTCGGTCTAGTGGTGTCTCGCTTTGGATTAAATATAAATATTTATAACACGCTTGCTTTTTATTAGCAACCACTAACCGTAGATGAGCAGTGAGTTGTACTGTTGCACTATCTTCACTACCGTAGGGCAGTGAAACGCTATGTTCGGGTTCTTGGTCGGTTTCACTTGCAGTGTTTGCAATATTCTTTGGGCCAAGTTGAATGACTTCATAGTTTTTCTTACGGCGAATGCTGTTGGGGTTGAATACAGTCTGACGCTCACCTAATTGCTCACCAGAGTACACGTTGGCCCACATGAAAAACGTAGCCCTCTAGAGACAAGATAATTTTGTTCTCTTTTATAATGTATACCTCCAGACATTTTCACCCTATGAATGACAACATCGATAACCGCAGCGTGGGTCGAATACTGTCAAACTGTTCTGTAACGACTAGATGGCATGTTAATTGGTGGCTTCCCATAACGCTTGTGTGGTACTATCATCGGAAGCTGCGATAATACACTGAAACTTTGAGGAACCGACAGATGACGTAGTTTATGGGTAATTGGTGCCACTGTTCATTGTTACATCATCGTGTGTGAACACCTGATGGGTTGCATCAAGCTCTTGCACGTTTTCTTGCCGGTCCTATTCCCTTCGGTCCCTACTGAGATTGAAAGCTTGCGTGCAGCAACAGACCCCTTACCGCTCTGACCGTTTCAGACTAGTACTACTAGACACAGTCGCTCAGTGTTTTGGCCGTTGTTAACCGGAACGTTCGATTCAGATTTAATTAATTCATATAGTATGTAATTTTCACCATCTGAACAAGCATATCGATTACAGGCTACGAAGCCCGTGTCTGTGAAATGTATGAATAATAATCGTAAAAAGCAGTCACCCAGTCAGGTATCAACAGAACTTCAAAAAGAGCACCTATGGCGCCAGCAGTTGGTCACATGATGATGCGGCAAAGTACCTCTCCCAAACTATTTTATCTTCTCACGTAAATTGATTTTGAGCATAAGTCTTCATGCAGATTATGATGTTTCAAAGGTGAGTAAACCATGGAAGTCTGCTTGAAAGATCAGTTGAAGCCATTCTCTATTAGTATTAAGCGCCTGCAACTGAGAAAAACATTGTTTTTGGAGGTCAATTAGAAGGGACAGAGTCCATTTCCAAGCAGTCCGCTCTAAGAGAGCTCTTATGGTATTCTAACATCACTTATCGTATCCATTATTTTGTAGAAAATCCCTCTGTGTCTGTGGAATATAAGAAGGAATCCTAAAGACGCCGGGAGTTTCACCCTATCTTCCAAAAAAGGACAATACATGATTAGTTCATATGTTGCGGACCGTGACTGGTAGACCAAGACAATCATATGGCTTGCGCGTGCCATTTCCGGTAACACAGGGAGTGATCAAGTGACTGAACAGTAGCCGCCTTGGTTATTTCCGGTACTCTTTGGCGCAAAGCCCTCGGGGGCCTAGCCAGAAACCGGTAAATTGCACTAAAATCTTCCGCCGGATCGGTCTGATTGTTGATAGTGAACAAGTGAGCGGCGATCGCACTGGTCACTTGCCTGGCTAGCGTTTCTGCTTGCGAACTCTTTCCAATAAGCGTTGATCTTGCAATTACCATAGTTTTTTAATATTGAAAGACAAATAAATAAATCGCCACCGACGAATCACGGATTGGAAGTCTGTCCTTCAAGTTAGCATTGAGCAGTGTACCTTGGCTGAGCTCTACCATTAATTGAGCTGCATTCGTCCGATGGCAGGTGGCAAACGACTCGTAAGCTTTTGGAAACGCGGTCGCGTGCGGAGGTGTGTGCCTGTAGATGAAAGTGGGAAGCTTGTATAGACTTGAGTTCCATCCACTGGTATGTGCGGTGTTTTTATCATCTGAGAATCGTCCCACCGGTAATGCCAATCTATTCTGAAGAAAGCATTGTATCTCTGTTTCGCCCCTACTAAAAATCATCACTAGCGCGTATCACAATACTTATTGGCTAGTAGTTATACTCTAAACTAGACATACTCCAACCAGAAATATGCCTTAACTCATGCCGAAGATGTGCCTTTCTTCAGTCTACGGTGGTAAGGCTTTTTGATACAATGGACAACGGACAAGTTGCTACTCGACCAGCTTTCTTTTCTTACCACGGTTAATCTAATTAACCAACACAGCGGCAAATCGATCAACTCTGTGGTTTGCAATAATTAAAATGCGATGTTGATTGAGACAGATGACTATTCCGATCCACGACTCGGTCCATTTAATGACGATTGGTCATGTCAGAGAATGAGATAACGGAATAAAGCCTGTGTGGATGAAAGTTTGGTCAATTTCTCGGCGGTGTTAATTTACTATAATTAAACTCTAGTTGAGCATCCGCCTTCTGGACTTTAGAAAATCGCTATCCAAATAGAAGTGGTCGCTGAAATTTACCTTTGTTTGATATGCCAACGTTTTCTAGTTTACGGAAGTTATCTAAAAATTAAGGACAATTAAGACTCTAGTGTTCCAAGCATTTACAAAAACAGTCTCACGCTTCTCTTGAGGTGATTCCGAATGCACTCGCTGCATGCTTCTTAGGTAACCGAAACATCACTTTTGATTGAAGACCTCGTATACCGACTGAGAAATCAGTTTTTATCTATATTTAACCACGGAACATCCTTATAACTCTCCACTGAAATCTCGGCCATTTATTCAAACGAAATTCATATGACGGAAAAATGACTCAAGCAACCCACAGTCTCAATTTATTCCACGATGTTTTCCTGTGGTGTATTGTTAGAAGGTACAAGTTTACAACCGTTACTTTTTTCTGCAAAATTTATCCTGGTTTTCGGCGAAGCGTCAAAAGTTAGTGTCTGCTGTTTTCGGTCTGATCGTCACAAATGAGACGTTTGAGTAGCAAGACAAATTCGTCTGGAAAATGACGGGGTGAATCATCATGTCAAATGTCTAGTAGATGCTCGGTTTTGGTGCTGTGCCATTCTCATTTTGGTGAATGTCGGTCGAATTCAGAAGTCGAGGACGTTGCACGATCCGAATAAAGTGGATCACAAATGGAACTGACACACTGAACGGTTGATTTCAGGAACATTCTCCGGTACAGCCGTTCATTTTTTTCACAGAAAGTGGCTGGACATTTTTTCTCTGAGCTCACGAAAGTTTTATCACTGATCAATCAGACACCGTCGTTGTTCTAATGAGCGAGTCTCTACATGTCGGAAAATATCGCCGTGCCAGACATACAATGCTCAACTCGCTTGTAACTTATCACCCCGGTTGTCAACCCAAATAAGGGAAGTAATTCACATCACTACAGTTCGCCCAGGCCACAAGTAGGTTAGCATATAGTATCCTGTTGAAGGCTGCTCCACAAAAATTCACCATTTTTGTACAACAATTTAGTCACTGTTACCAGTTTAGTAACAATTTTTGCACAATCAAGTTCCCCGCTGGCCGTTTTTGCCTTTCAAACTGTTTCGAGACAAACGAATTGTTCCATCTTGGGAAAAGTTCTCAGTTGGAGATTAGGCCTAAAATAAGTAACCACGACTATGAAAACTTTTCGAGTCCTCCCCTATAAGGTTTCACAGCATGCAGCCGTTTCCGTTGAATATTCACCCAGTACTAATCTGCCAAACAGCCTCGGTTCAGAAAATATACAAAACCCTTTCCTGTTCAGGACAGGTGGGTCTCTTTGGGTCAACAATCTCGTGTTGGCAACCATGCCTTCAACTGTTCCTTGGTGTTTCTGGTCGCAGCAGTTGAAAACATCCGCGTGCAGTGTCCGCGTGGACAACTTTCCTCTCGCTCTAAATCGCTTCGTAAACGTGTACAATTTATTTCTCTTTCTGGCAAGAGATAACCAGCTCCATCTATTTGGGAATTCATTATTAAATCATAATACAAGTTGCACTACTTAACAAAGAGACTACACATCTTCGTGTTTTGCTTTGTTCTGGATGACCAGAACTAAATCCGTTTCAACTTATTTAATGACCGAAATGAGGTTAAATTGGCTAAATTATTAGGGTAGCAAAGGGCTCATAAGATACCCATGAAGACTCAAAGATAGTTGTCAGTAGCAGGGGTAGTTTTGTTTGTGTTTCATAAACTGAAGTAGTTTGAAGCTCAACTGATAATTAATCAAGTATTTGCAGTGTTACTGCCATAACCTAGTGATTTGAAACTAATTTAACACAACCTCTCAGTGAATCCTCATTTCCGTGTTGACCTCCATTCCATTCTTCTGTCATCCTCTTAACCCCACTCACCATTGCGGTTTCAGGACAAAGCCAACGGCCTAGCCCCTTAATAACGAATGACATTTCTCTTATCGTGTTGCACTTTTTGATGGCGACTAATTTATGAAATTTGTGATGCAGACCCAAATGACTGGCTATGTAGCAAATTATTGCATTAAAACTTCGTATCTTCTAACCGTGAGTTGCTTAACAAAGCCTGCAATTTACGTTTCGGAAGCTGCTCACAAAAACCTGTCTGAATGCCCGGGTTTCTGAAAGATAAGCACGTATACTTTTCACCATCTTTACATAATGCCCCGGATCATAACAGCGTTCTAGCGTAGTTTAACCTTATTCTATTCAGAGAAATTTTGTAAGTTTAGGTTTGAAATGGATGGATGAAGTTGAATTCAACCAGGAGTTCCCAGCAGTCTTCAGCAGCTAAACGCCCGGTCTTTGAAGGTTCCATTAGTTAGTCAGCACACAAAAACGAACGTCGATGGATGGCGTCCTATGTCTGAATGTTTATGTTAGCGGTGGTATTTCGCTCACCTTCCGTGGCGTCCTAAAATAAATACAACAGTACGCTGTAAAATACATCCTTAATGACATCATGCGTCACATGATATGTACCATTGGTTGTGTAGGCCGCGGATAAGCAATTGTGCCGAAATTAAAATATGTGCTTCCCACTAGATCGATCAAGAAGTATGTCACTGAGAATACGTCTTTTCTAGTATGTGACCATTCTGATAGTGTGTTTAATCCAATCTCACAATAATTTTTGTGTTTTCTCAGTGGATGGTCCACCTGCCATCTCACACATATTCGCCTATCTTTGCTCTGTAATTACATGCACTGTGGATGATTCACTAGGTATGCACTCTACAAAAGTAAAGTTGAAAGCTGACACCGATTAGTGAGGCTGTGTGACTGAGTTCTGTCTTCCATAACGATCGGATAGGCAGCCTGTCTGTTGAGAATTAAGGAACTCATTCTTGGGTATGCTATGATGCGCTTCTTGAGACTGTGAAAGATTAGGAATTTCCGCTGCCTCAGGGTGAAATTAAGGCAGGCTTGCCGAAAGCAGAGGAACGATGGGGGCTGCCGGTGCTAAGTTATAACCAGGCTATCGAATTAATCGTAGAGCTCCTGTGTTGAAGTTACCTGTAAGAACATTTCTTCTCTAGCAGCCGCAGTGGCACTGCTGCAATCCAAACTTCAGCAATCTTAGCATGATTGCATCCACTTGGCTGAGACTTAGTAAACCACATTCATTCAGACGTGGATCATCTACGAAACAGCACAAACGCCACTCATGTCTTTTGCGGGTTAGGAACTATGGGATAAAGTGAGCTTTCAAGTTACATCCACTTCCGTGGCGATATTCTCGGACCAACCAGCAGCTTTTCGACATGAAAATCGAGCATAACATGGCCAAAAAAACATCGGCTGTGAAAAACTGCACCTAGAAAAGATCGTGGTCTGAAAGTTGTTTTTTGGTAAGTTAACATGTGTGTTGTGGTTGATAGTAATGTAACCGTGCTTATCATCGTATTTGACCAGACTGCCGCTAATAATATCATCAGCAACATCATATATTACGCACAATCAGGTGAAAACTACGTAACTGATTCACTCAAAATGTGCGTGGCTGCGAAGATCTCACCTTTCATACCAGTTTGAGACTGTTGCAGCACACCACAAGTGGGAAGGATGTTTGGTGTCCAGATAGACCTTGCTACATCACCAAAATAACATATCGAATTTTAACTAGACTATGCATCAGGAGCTGGTTTTCAGCTTATTAGACGTTAATCAAATGGTTTTGAAAGCGCTAACATGGGCCGCAAAATAATTTTGGAGATGGATTAAAGAAAACGAGGTTATCTTCGGGGTTATCCGTGCTTCAAGTGACACACAAGAAATCGCCATATGCCGCTGGCCACTTCGTGTTTGGAGCAACGGTGTCAAGAATAAATTACGGATGCACCCTTTGGTCAACTGTAGACCTGACCTAATAAATACTAAAAAACCTGGACTTTTTTATATTTGTAGAGTGAAAGATGCTTCGATGCGGTAACTTAACCACACAAGAAGATTGATCTGCCGTCTTTTTATCCGTTAGCCCGTGGTTGTTTCCGGTTGCAATCAAACAGTGCCAAATTTATCATGAAATTGCGCTAAACACCTGGCTAAAGTGTTGAAATAATACGAAATATTTCTCTGATTTTTTTATTGCCGGAACACAGTGAGAAAGAAAAACTGAAGTGAGATTTTCATGTGACCATGTGTGTTGTCATACTGTGCTTCACAAACACCCAAATTGATCACCGTGAAATTGGTGAACACACAAGTTGGAAACTAGCCCCACTTTTCAGTTCATCGTCACAACTAACTAGTGCGCACTGGGAATAATAATCCCATTTATTAGCATTATGGTTAAAGTTATTCTAATAATAAATATGCCAACCCGCAAACCAGTTTAGTTAGAAAGTTGCGTGCATATCAGGCAATTAAATGTAGTGGTTGACTTAGTTGTTCTGAAGAATTTTGGAAATTCAAGGAAAACTTACCTTACATCCTTTGAGATGATTCTCTGGATGACTGGGTGAATTACAAAGATATTTAATCGTAGACTATAAGGTTACTAGACACTCTATTAAATTCGGATCCTCTTGCAGCAACTAACCTTAAGGCAATCGGTCAATAGTCGCCAGATTATTCTGAGGGCAGCGGCAGGATGTAATAGGAGCCCGGAAGCAAATCCGTACAAAATAATTTTAACGATACGCCCTTTCATGTCGCTAATAAAGTTTTTTTTTCGATTACTTAAAATTCGCAAGGACCTTTTTCGACTGTCGGGCGCACAAAAGAGTGGAAGTAACTTCTCTGCTTGTCAGTCGGTTACTTTGAACACAACGTTTAAATGATAACACCAGTGAGCAGTGGGCAGTTTCTTGTATAGACGTTAGCACATGCTCATTTTTCGGCACTTTTGTTTATATTATATTGGTCCCACTTGCATGGTATTTGATGCTTTTAATTTCTTTCTGATATTCGTCCTTTTTTATAACTCGAGGCTTGTAATAGCAGATTGATAAAATGGATTTCGAAAGTGTGGACCCCAAACAGTGCAAGCAATGTGTAAGCTCAAACCGTAGCTTTCTCAGTTTACCCGGTAACTGCGAACAACACCCAAGAAGTTTGTGAAAAAAGTGTCTATTTTTCCTGAGAAGGAGATCTGTCTCGGGTAAAACCCCATTTATTTTGATCCCGCTTTAGATAGCGATTTCCAATCCGCCACACCCAGATAACTGGTAAAACGTATTTAGATTGCAGGTCTTTTTGGCGGATGAAGCCTCATCGAAATCAGAAATGACGCAACCAATTAGTAGCCCCTTCTGGCAGTAAGATATAGTAAAACGTACTTCAGTATGTTCAACCGACAGCCCGAATTGTCTGAAAGGGTCTATTTTAAGAATTTTTGAATTGAAACCGACGTCGAGAGGCGCAGAAAAGATTGAAGCGATGATGTCTCAAAGGACGGTCTGCATTCTGCCACGCTCCATGCGTGCTTTGTTACGTAATTTATTAGAACAAATGAAGCCAAACGTTTGCGACTGTGGTTGCCTGCTTGCCTGATGGTCGAGATTACGGGCAAAGCGATGTATCATGAAGATCTTCACTAATGTTGGTCCATACCATATTTACACCACCTGACATAATATTTTGACATACGTCATTCTCTTTAGATAACAACCAACCAAATGTACATGTGGGTATCTGTCCCCCAATCAAGAGTGTAGCGTCTTAGTTGAGTAGTATTTGCGTGCGCTTTTCGACGTTTCATAGCTTCAACAGTGTTATGAGCTGCTGATTTTTGGTGGGGGCTTGGGCTGAATGGAATTGGGATTTCGGTTACTTGCACAACACTTCGGCAGTGGTCATTTTCAGGAATCCTTGCATCTAAGGTGCCTGAGACAGAGACGTTTGTAGTACAGATCGACTGCGGTAGTAGCGAAAAACCAAGGGATCTGTTGGGCTGTTTGACGTGACTCTCAAATCATCAAGCGGCAGTTATGGGACAGGAGATCAGTGGACGAAGCTGTGCGCAACAGCAGACCTCAGACTAAAGTAATTTGCACCCATTTTTCTGTTGGTAGTTCACCGACAGAAGCGAGCTGCTGCAAGAACGTAGAATCGTGGAGAAGCGTAGCAGCACACCAGGATCACATTTTTATTTGAACAAAGTGTGAACCAATTAATGCTTTCAGGAGCAACACTAACATAAATATATGGGATGATCAGAAGTGATACTTGGTAAACGACAGTGCAGGAAACAACCGAACTCTCAGAACCCTATAAAATGTTTCCAAAGCTATCATCGGTTTGATAGACTAAATCTACACCGACATTTTTTGTTACAACAATTGCAGCAATATCTTCCCCCGATTTCCAGAATAATGTTGATGTCAGGTTTCCCTCAAGGAGTTTCTCCTGCTCTCAGTGTTCGCATGCATCCTGCTATAAAATATCTTATTGCGCGAGAGCTCGCGTTTCGACTTCTATTTTCGGCATACTGTCATGCATTCAACTATTGCTTACAGTCGAATAGAAGGTCCCTGCAATATTCCAAGTAACTGTACTAATCTGGAGCTCTGAAAATGCATTTTTGCAATCTCTCGAGTGTTTTATTGTCAGGCGGAATGCAAAAGTGCAGATAAACTTCCCGTGTGGAGAGGGCTATTTGGGTCCTTAGAGAACAAAGTCATGGCCTATAATTTCAAACTACTAGGTTATCAGACGTATGCCTCTTGATAATACGGTTGATAGTCGAACAAGAAGCCTTGAAGGCCCAAAACCTGTTATGGCTATGCCCAGCAATGCAGATGTATAATCCAAAAACGGTTGAAAGAACAGTTTGCCAGGGGGACCACACATATTCTGATGGTTACCCAACGAAACAACCAACTAAAAGCGCCTTTGAAACGTTCGTTCTTGAGACATGTCGTCTAACTGGTAGGGTCACATTTACAGCCAAGTCTAGGCTCTCCTTCTGTTCTTTCAAGAATTATGATACGGTTTGAACACCAACACGTGAGCGGCGAGTCATATTGTAGCTATGATCATTTTTTCAGCCACCGTTAGTACCCATTTCGCAAACTGAAAGGGCGGTTTATAATTTCCCAGGATGTTGAGCCAAAGGTTGTGTGACGTCGAGCACAGGCATTTGTGCTCAGTTAACTCCCGTCTTTTCTCGGTATGGTCATTACGCGGCCATGGGAGCGCAAGACGTCGATAGGTGCACCTAAAGTTACACAACGTCTCGTTCCTGGTAATAAAAGAAACTTTCCTTTAACTTCAATTTAAGCATACGGACTGACCAATTGAGTCCCTAAACGGGTCAGTTATATCTTCTGCTGGCGCAAGTTAAGAGTAGCATATGAAAACATGCGGTTACGGAATTCTACAGCAGCGAGTATCATGTCCATGACGGCTTCGCATATAGTTGTATTACTCCTATTGTATGCAAATAAACTTCACACCTCTGTTCGGTTTTGTACACCTCTGAATTGGTGAGTATTTGCTTTTTATCTAGGGGCGCAGTGAATGTAGGTTCAAGTTGTTTCCAGACCTGGAATCACCCGTTGAAAGTGGCTAATTGTGTTAGCTGGAACATTTGACTACTATATCCAACCAATTTTGAATAAAATTCAGCTCAAAGTGGTTTAACAACGGTTAGTTTGCGCGTGAGTGGCACTGTTCATTCTTAGCTTGACAAGCAAAACAGATGTGGGTTCCCACCTTGTAATGCCTCGTACAAGCAAACGGTGTAAATCTTAGTTTTGTGTGCCCACACAAGTTCTAGTCCACAGTGAGTGTACCCGGCTATTTGACGACATCTAGAAACTGACCATACACGTGATACGGGAATGACGGAAATGTATTGTTTAGTTGGACAGAACTACTCACAATGTCGTTGAAATCTCCTCGACAGCTCACGAACGGTTTCACATTTCTTGAGGTTCATCAAGCAGGCGCGGTTCCCGAGGTTCCGTCAAACATGAGACACTGCAGACAGCTACCCGCTCGCCCATGAAAAGGATGTATATAAGGTGTAGTTCATCATTTGCTCAGTGATCTTTCCGATTGGGTGGAAACCCGTGTCTGTTTGAAGAAACCGGCAAGGATGAAAAATGTAAGTCGACTGCGCCAAAAGTTAGTACTACTAGATACATTTCTAAACAACCTGTATGAGGTTTCTATTGATCTCAAACGATCTCAATATGAAAGATCCTTAAAATTTCACTAAGACAGGAAATCAGACTCACTGTTTCCAAAACAGATCATGTTCTGATCTCTGTAGCGCTTTAAATAAACACACAGAAATGTTTCTTTATTTCATTCATTTTTACTCCTGGTTATAGGACAGTGTTGCAAATGATAATGTCTGTGTGTCTTTGAGATACCCACTATGCAACACGGCATACCTGATCCACTCTCGAGAGCCATGTGAGCACCTAAACTTTAACACCATCGAGGTGTTTGCGCTTGTCCAGTAGCCTAAAAGGGGTTAATTTTTAAGCTCCCTAAATTCATCAACTTCTCTGTCAAGTGCTTATACCTTTGGCCATCTTGCAGTGACGGCTGCAAAATGACTCTCTCTATCACTTTCTCCTCTGTGCCGCTTGCGGTATTCCTTGTAATCCAGGAGTGTAGTTACCGTACATCCCAAAAAAGATCGGGCACGACCCTCACGGGTGTACTGTTCACATTAATTTAAATAGACACAACTGAGCCATCGCTTCTGAACCCCGTGGAACGATAAACCTTCCAGACTATTTTCTTTAATCACAACGCCGTCAGAATGAATGATGCTGCTTGGCACTCATAACTTTGATGCAACCCTAGTCAGGAGTCTCTCTGTAATATGTTTTGATAACGTCTTTCGTTATCGTTTCTACAGTTCTGGAAACCGAAAACTAAGCTTTATCTAACTTATCCTCTCATCTGCATACCAGTTTGCTTCTTGAGGTAGACTCACCTGGAATCCAGCTGAATCCCTCATCTATGTTGTTCTTGAGAATTTTATACGATTTGGGTTAAACTAGAGTGTTAGGCTGACTGAAACTCGGAGACTGTGCTTGTATGATGCGTCTCAAGGAGGGTGATTTTGTCTTGGGCTGTTGAGGAGTTTTCAAAGCTACGTCCGTACGTGGGCTTCATTTGCTTTTTACTTCCCATGAACTTTCAAACTAGACGCGCATAAATACATCCGCTCCTGAGCCTCAGCTTAAAAAGTTTTGTGCAGAATTCGTCTATATCCATAATCCTAAAGAATCTCTTGTTTGTCTTGCCTTTTACAGAAATGGAGCACAGCATACCAATGCAGTGAGAAGCAAGAATGACCTATCTTACTTTCTGTCAGTTACTTTCCTCAAACATGCAGGCAGGGGCTCCGGTTCCCGATCCGATCGTACAGGCTTTCAGGCTCAACTTACGTAACACAATTTAGGCTCGAATTAGGTGAATATCCTAAGTGATTTAAGTGTTTTCGATATGGTCGTATCTTCCGAATTAAAATTAAGGCTCCAAAGCTCCCCCAAGGTACGCTGCGTTGGTCATTTCCCATTTAGAATTTCACTGTTCCACCCAAAGTTTCTCGGGACTTATCCATTCACCCCTGTCCCATCTCATTTGAAATTGTTCGATGATTTCGTTTGTCGAAACTGACCCAATTGCTTTACAATCCGTAGCTGTCACACTTACAACCTCTGGTAAAAGCGCAACAGACTCTCAAAATAGTGGATAACGATGGGCTTGGTGAGATTATGGCCTCTCCAGATTGCATCACCAGGAGCCTTGTGCATTAAGCCGTCCTCAGTGGTTGCTTGCTCAGAACCATGGAAAGCTTAAGTAGTTTTAATGAAATGAGTTTATTCACTCTAGCGAGAACTATCGGTTTGTATCGCAAAACCGTGTTGTGTAATGAAACTAAAAACTTCGGTTTATTTAGTTTTTCGAGGGGAGTCAATGACGCGGGTCGCTGGGTAGATTTGAGTAGGACCAGGTAGGCATGAGCAAAAAAATTAGGGAACCTGTGCACAGGACTAATTAAAGGTGCACAGAAACACTAGAGATTTTCAGTTCGGGGGACCACTTCCGCGGATCAGAGCAAATGACTCTCAATGTGACTTTTTACTCAAGGTTAGCAGTTTACTTCTATTTCCAGGCGAAGCACTAAGACCTGGACAGCTTAGATGAACCTGTGAAGAAAATCGCTGCGTATGCGACATGGGATTGGACATTGTAATGTCGCATCACTATTGCACTGAGACTTCTGGTCTACTGGGTAGCCACTGTAACGAGTTTTGTACTTGAAGTGTTTGGGCAAAGAATATGCGTTTACAGGGGCATCAACACATCAAAAATCTGCCGATGCAAAGACACAGGCAATTTTGGTTTGTACGGCAAGTGAAGTCAGGCTGGATAAATGGCTAAACGGAGGGTTTGAAACGGCTTAAACCTCAGATGAAGACTTGGAAATAGAATTAAATTGGGTGAGGTTAGTAAAACCTCTTTGGTAGGTGTGTATTTTGTTGCATAGAATCCATAGGCATAAAATGAGTAATGTTTACCACGCTGTGGAAATGATGACAGGTCTTTGAGTGAACCTAAATAGCGCAATAACAGTGTCGACTGAACCGAAATTCGGGCACTCAGTTAGACTACCAGGATCACAGAGATGGGTTTGAATTTGGGCGTGAATTCGTTGATCAGTTACGGTGCATCCCTCAGATGACGATGCAAGGTAGGCTAACATGAACTTTAAACGGGTTATCTTGTTGTTTCCTCTAAGAGTTAGCCTAACAGCGGACGAAAATCCAAAAAAAGAGGTCGGAAGTGTGAGAGTTAACGCCGTTGTTTAACGCTTCGCACTCCAGGTAGTCTATTCGTGGGATTAGTTGGTAAGGTAGACCCTCAGAAAGTGGCGGTAATTTCTAGCTCTGGTACAGCGTTTTCTCAGAAGAGACACGTTGCGATATGGAACAGCTAGTGTCAAAAGCGATGAAAAACGTATTGTAAGGGATGAACTTGGAATTCCTGAGATAAATAACAAGGGTCGTGAGGGATCTGTTGTTATAGGGGCTGAAATATTAGGGGCGAACTGAAGGCAAGTTCAGGGGTTTCTTGTCAGCTGGTCAGGGTTTTCAGCCTTAAATGGCCAGCGACGCATAGCCAAAATCAAATAATGGACGCTACCAATGAGTTGGGACAATAATAAGTCTTTTGCAACCTTGTTTTCACATAGCCACTAATGGGTGCAATTGGCACTAAACGCACACATGTTATGTTAGGTTGTTGAGATGAACTTGTGTGAGGTAACCCAACGTAAGAAGCTGGCGACAGTGTTGCACGCTGATGTGAGCCAAGGGCGATGAAGAAGTAACTTCAGGGCCCCCGGTGCATCTTAACAGAATAAGGTGTGGTCTCCCTTAAGCTACATTTCATAACGCTGTCAGTTACATGCCACAGCCGCGACAAGTCAAAACCAGCAGGTACAAGCAGACAAAAAAGGTAATTACTAATAAGTTTCCTGATTTAAAGACCAGCATCACAGTTGCAGGGAACTGCGAAGTGTCTGCGCTACTGGAGGATGGAGGACATACGAAAGCACCATAACGCAAAGCAACAGGGAGAGCTTACTTGCAGAGCCTATCAAACCGTCAAGCAAGCTTTCCGCCCCTTGCGCAAGCAAACTGCTCTACGAAATGATAGACAACAATGCGGTCAAACTAATGATCTGTGCATTAGCGAGGAATTCAGTCACCAGGTGCTTTACCTGGCCGGGAAGTGAAGCCAGGTCGGTAAACCAGCCCACCCAAATTCAGTAGGTAAACGGCAAGGGGTCACTCAAGCTGGCAAGCTACGTAGGTAGAAAATGGGTCAGCGTTTTCTTGGCTTGACAGTAAAAGCCATCATACCCTAGCACTTCCAACGCTGAACTGAGACAAATTGGGTGAAACATCCATACGCAAACGAGGTGCCCATTATCCGCACAATGCTCTTAGCTGCATAAGCTTTGCAAGTGGAATAAAGCATTCTGCACCTAAATATTGCATTTTTGTGTACGTGCTCGAACCACAAACCGTCCTAATCTACATTTATATCTTTGCAGCTCACCGAATTTCGTTGCCCACTGGAGCAATTATGCCCCTGGCCAAAACATTCTAGTAGAATGCTTTCCCAGCACCTCAGATATCCCTGGATGCCTACAACGGGGTCGCAGGCCTGGACTCGTACTGTGAATTCAATTTCTTATCTCTTTGTCCAAAAAGGCACGTCGTAACTTTCAATAATTCAATTTCATTGTGCGAATACCGAGCGCCATATATATGTACACGTATATGCGCCGGAGGATAGGGAGCATTGGATTGGAGGACAGCCTAATGCTTCTTGAATGCCGAATGTTAAGCTGCAGACAAATCTTAATTTCGCGCCTTTGACTGCAGGCAATTTGTGAATTATTATTTTTGTTGTTACCGCTTAATCTGACAAGCAGTCTTCCCAGTGCTGTCGACCAGGTTCATGAGCGACCGGGCATATCGAAGTGCAATGACTCCTGTATATGTGTAGGCGGCGCTCACAAATTAGTGGCAGTCAAAGGCGCAAAATTAAGATTTGTCTGCAGTTTAACGTTTGGCGTTCAAGAAGCATTTAGCTGTCCTCCAATCCAATGCTCCCTATCCTCCGGTGCGTATACGTGTACGTATATATGGCTTGCTTGTTTAAATGTCTGTACTTTGTTCGCGGGCGCTCACTATAAGCACACTCCAATTCTTTTCGCCGAGACTTTAGGGTTTTCAAAGTTGTGGCCTTTACGGGGAGAAAGTCTGATCCACTTGTAGCTTTCCGCGATACTTCGCTCATGGCATCTTGTTGAAGTGAGTACAATTTCGAGGAGGTCCGTCACTCATTTGTCTTTTACTACCAGTTTGCGAAAGAGCACATTATTTGCACAAAGGGGTTAAATTTTCGAAAGCTATGGCGTGTCCTTGTGGAGTAAAGCAGAGTTCAGGGTACCATTCCGGTCCTGCTTCCGGAGTGTTTCAGATCGTTGTCACTAGTCCCTTCCTCAGATGGTGCTTTTTCCTCATACGTATTTTAATAACCGCCAATGAAGACACTGGATCGCAATATCCAGTGGCGTTTCCAATTATCATGAAAAAATTCGGACGACCGTATACTACCAGCTTGTCGTAGCCTTAAATGATCAGTCTTCTACTGTTTTATTCGCCTTTTGGGCAAGCTCAAAATGCCCAGGTCAGGCGTGGCGTTGGTTGTGGCCAGTATACAAAACGTGTGCGAAATCATGAGTGCGAATTTGGATTCACCGCCTTGCAGAGGAAATGTGGCGGCGTGTCAAACGATATGATATAAATGTAGGTTTATTGGGTGAGAATACAGAAACTGGCTCCCCCGCGAAACCCACTGGAATGCCTTCATCGACTGTCAATATAATTCATTTTTTTAATTCAAGGTTAATTCAAGGTTTTGGCGGCGTGACGATATGATATAAATGTAGGTTTATTGGGTGAGAATACAGAAACTGGCTCCCCCGCGAAACCCACTGGAATGCCTTCATTCATCGTCAATATAATTCATTTTTTTAATTCAAGGTTAATTCAAGGTTTAATGGTCTAAAAAGCGATTAACTTTACAAGGACCATAGGGTGAACGTATATACACAAAGGAACGCAAAAATATGCGTAATGTTTACTGAGTATCACATGGAGTTAAATAGTTCCAGATTCGGTTTGGACATAAGATGTGCATCTAAATTGTTCTTGAAAATGGTTAAACTCGGCGAATGTACAACATTGGGAGGTAGGGAGTTCCAAATGAAACATACGCGGACCGCAAAAAAGTTCCGTCGACAGTTCACCCTCGAGTGAGGTACCGCGAGCGAAAAGTTATGCCTCCTGCCCGTTCGTGTTCGACGTCGGACAAAAAGGTCTTCCAGCGGATGATTAGGTGTCTTCAGTATATTATATGTTAGAATTAGGTCTCCCCTGATGCGCCGATAGTAGAAGTCAAATAGGTTGAGACTGGCAATCCTGTCTTCGTA
>NW_008751688.1:1718608-1760287 GCF_000715545.1 Opisthorchis viverrini | reverse complement strand
CACGGAGCATTTTACATTTTTGGAGGTTAAACGGTAGTCTGTTTTTCAGTGACCAATCATAAAGTGTATCGAGATCTTTTTGTAATCGGTGACAGTCTTCAATGGTGCGTATGCTTGACCATATCTTGATATCGTCTGCGAATAAAGTGATTTTACTGCTCACGAGCTCAGGTATATCGTTTACGTATAATAAAAATAAAGTAGGCCCAAGAACAGGGCCTTGGGGTACTCCACCTGTAGCTGCAATTGGCTTGGACAGAGCGCCGTCAACACATACACGCGCGTCTCGGCTTCTGAAAAATGGATTAAAGTCAAGGTTCTTGGAATATGAACCCGATCCTTTTCCAAATATTTTGTTGCACAGCGGCCACCCAGGTATCGCAATTATCTGCCATGCGTGACCTGAAAAAGGAGCAGCGAGCTCGTTCATGTCTGTTCCTTTGTCTTGTTGGAGATGAAAGGGCCTGCATATTCAACACCCCGTGAAACATTGGGCTAAACTGAGTGTTCTGTATTGCCATTTTGAGTACGAATCATAGCAATAGCTTTTAGGTTGCGAAAACAACCTGAACAATTCGCACGTGCTCACCGAATGATAGACGGGATTGAAGCGTGTTCCCAATTCTTCATTTCATTTGCCCCCACTCACCCGAACCGCGCGAAAAAATAAACAGCGAACAAAGCGATTAACTTTTCAACACTAGAAAGAAATATTTTTGGCGTGACGATGCATAAAAGCATCCACAAGTGCTTTGAACTGGTTCTACACGCAGCATGAAAAGACGTCGTAGTCAAGTTATTCTGTGCGCCAAATAGCTGACAAAATGTTTCCGTCGAAAAAGGTGCGGTCTAAGGTTGAAAATTTTCCTAACATCGTGGTGCAGTATCTCAACCGTCTGCAAAATCCCTGCTAACCGAACCTTTTCCAAACAAGGCATAAATGTTGTGTCTTATCAGAAATGACCACAGCTCAGGGGTAAACTTCGGGCACTTTGAAAATCGACTTGGCACAAGCAGAATATAGGCCAGTTAACGTCTTTATGGCAGCCCGTTGGACAAGATTATTGAGAGACATTTCATCCTTGTGACCTGAGTAGATAATCAGTCAGTGTATTCAAGAATTGGTCTGGCATGCGCCTCATAGAGTATCTGGACGTCCGTGTGCGATACGGGGGAAGGTGCGTCAAATAATCCGTAGATGCCTTTTGAGCCAATTTTCCATGAAACAGTGGGAAAGACCTGTTGGACGGGAGTCAGATAGCAAAATGTTTACTTGTATTTAGCTTCTTAATTTCTTCTGGTGCTCGCTGAGTCTCCTACGAAAGACATTTGTAAGCACTTTACGTCCATGAAAGGGAAGTGCCAGTCTTGTGACCGATGCTTGGTGGCGTTGACATCCAGTTTGAAGGTTCTGACTTTGGGATCTCCGGGAATTCTGGTTGTCCACAAGATTTCGGCTCGGGCGTCAAAATTTGGGAAGTGAATCAAGTAGATCAGAAACGGGAGTGACCATTAACAAGGACCCTAAGTCTCGCTGGTGGACACGAGCGCAGAGAAAGAGTAGAGCTTGCTTATTCCCCCAGAATAATTGTGTGGGGTACCCAATGAATAATTTCGATCATCATTAGGATTTCTGAGTTTGGATGTCATGATCGGATACCCAGCTAAATGAGGTGGAGCTGTATGACACTGTTTTTTCCTAAAAGCTGATGAAACACCGAAAGGCACTGTAGTTAACAATCCATATCTCAAAATCCACCTTGTACCGGGTGAAATTTTTGGTTGGCGAGTTTCGATCGATCCACCAAAAGTCGAGCACCTAGGATGCTGACATTACTTTTGCCTTCCAGTTTGTTAGGGATCTGGGAGCAAGCGATAGGATTGTACTGAAGACCGTTTCCGTTCGCACGTCACCCAAAAACTAACGAATAGTATGGCAGACTGCAAACGTTGAGGCAGTGGGCCTCAAAAGATCGTCTGAGCAAACTAATCAGATATTTTTCTCGGGTTCACACACAGTAACCACCGAAGTTTTCACATCATCGGCGTTGATTTAATATTCAACAAAATATCTGTTAACGATGAGTTCGTGGTGTAATGTTTTAGAAAGAGTCTACGGTGAACACCAATGGATGGCGCAGAGTAAGTTGCCACCGAAATTTCTCCTTAGTTTGATGCGAAATAAAAACTTTCAAGCATCGGAACACGTTCCTAAGAACTTTGTCACGGGGGTTCCTGACTGGTGAGCATTCACAAGAAACATTATTGGAAAGTTTTGTGAGAGAAACAGCATATAACTGACGAGGTGATTATTGACGATTTGTCAGTTCTGCCAAGCTCTTTTTCAAAAATCCAACGCGCTTCATCATATGATCCGTATTCTTCAAATTTCTGTCCTAGTGTCCACCAGTCTCACTTTCCTGTTACTTTTCTCAAAAAGGGGATCAGGCTCTCCTGTCATTACTCACACATGAGAAATTCTATCCCTTTCCATCCTTCTTCCTTAAATCTCAGATCCTAGAATCCCGTATCTCTTCATTACCCAAACCATCTTAGAGCTTTCTTGCAGTTTGCCAAAAAGTGGATGATCTGCTGCCGCTTATTTTGATTTAGCGGTGGGATTTCTAACTTGTCGAAACCCGACACAAAACCTAGCACTTGATTATGGTTGCAAACGTTCAAAGGTTATAGCCAACACTACCGAGGGAAATTCAGCTTCATTAGGATGGGTCACAGGGGTGTCATAAGCAAGAAAAGCAGATCCTGGAGAAAAAATCGCCAGCACATAATCTTTGAACAGCACGCGCTGCAATTCATCAATTTTTGGCCTCACGAAACCCAAACGCAATTAGATTTCCTGTCAGTAGTTGAATGAAAATTTTACCGTTTTTCAGTGAATTAGCTTCATGTCAATGGTAAAACATACCACATTGGAATTAATATCCGCCATCACACGCACGACCTCATTTCAACGCTTCTTAATTCCTTCAAATAATGATGGTATTCCATCATTACCCAATTCGTCTGGCTGCCGAAGTGTTGGGTTAATTCACTCTAGTAGGAACATCAACAAATACAAGGTGTTTCCGAATGTTCGCATGAGCACAACTTTTATTCTGTCACCTCTGGTATCGCCAATAGCAATAGTGTTATTCTTTACCATTCTCGTTTTGAGCTCATCAAGGTTGTGCCTTACGATCGTTCACATTCTGGGGAATGTCATCGACCTTTCTTGAGCGCCCGTAAGTCCAACATCATCTTTTATGGATGACCTGGACTCTTATGTCTTCGGTGCCAACGCACTCCAGAGATACGCAAATTGCATTTAGTGATCACCTCACCAGCGCGTTCACCTGGATTACATGTATGTTCACAAGATGCCCAAATAAGGACAATCGGAACACCATGTCGGGACGTGTCCAGACATGTAAAAAGCACATGCACAGAGAACAAAAAGTCCCTGAAGTCAACACCGTTCCACACGTTCCGGATACCAGATACGTTGGCGGATCTCACCAAATACAGCATAGCAGCATGCAGTCAGCGGAGTGGGTGTGAAGTTGCTCACGACAAGAACGTCACCACTGGCGGACAGAACGAACCAGTGAATGACCAAATTTGGTCCATCTGTCATCCTAGATATTTACGCGGAAGCTCTGTATGTTTTTACCCACAATAAAGCCGTGTCCAAGGCTCTGTGTCTCCAAATTGCCGCGTAGTCTGGTAGGCTCGTTTTAGGCGTAACCAATGGATGGCCGCCCACGATACGGCATGCTTTTTTGGTAAACCTTAAGAGTAGACCACAAGACACTGCGAAGCCAGATTCAAGGGAACTTTTATATACCTGACACTGCTCTGGCATGTCCTTCCCATACCATAAAAACTGGACTCAAAAGGTATTTATCGTTCTTCTGGTGGTTCCGTTAGCCTTGTCCCTTATTATCTACCTTAACTTACATGTACCCTTCTGAGCCAATTTTAGCCACCCCCATGGGAGAAGGTGACCCTCATAACGTATTTCTAGTGAGCTGCCACAAAGATCCCTGAAGACTCTTCTGGAGACACCTAGACTTCCCAAAGGAACACTGTTCCACTTGTCGGGACCGGACGGTTACAAAGAGTAAGGTTTGCTCGATGAGTTTCGCACTCTTGACATTATCAGTACAGAGTGTGAGCATGTTACATAGGTTTTCAAGATCAGCGTGCGCACTTTTATTAGGCAACTCATTCTCTCACCTTGGGGAGCTGGTACGTAAATTAAGTTCTCTTCGGAACTTATTCACGCCGCATCAACGACCCAGATCATATCAATTGTGCGTGGGTCGTCGCGCTAGATAGTCTGCCAATTAGGGCTAAAGACATACAGAAGCATGCTGCACCCGTTTGCACTTGCATCATGCGGGCGAACAGAAACCGCCAAAGGATAACAACAAACCCGACCGGAGAAGCCTAAGCAAAAATAGTACTTTCGTATATCAGCTCGTGAGTACGCGAATCCTTGGGTATGAATGCCGCCTAAAAGAAAGCATTTATTTGCTGCAAAACCTCAACCGCTTCCTACTAATCTTCAGCAAATTATCCAACGAGGTCGCTGATGAAGTACCGCAACGTGTTGACACTCCAGAAAGTGATAGAATTGTGTACATTAACCACTAAATACCAAGCAAACATTGTGCGGCTACTTCACAAAATCATGAACCGCCGTTGACGGAAGGCCAGATAACGAGCGCAGCCAAACACTTCAGGGAATGAAAAAATTTACACAGTCTAGACTACAATTTATGGATGCCATACACTTGTGCCGAAGATATTGTTCCGATAGTATCATGACACGAATGTTTTCGGGTAAATTTATTCACCGGCATAGTTGAACGGAAAGAGAAAAACGAACCAATTTATTCTTACCCACGAGATAAATCCAACAACTACACATCGGGCAAATGAATACAGACGTTGGTGACTGTGGCGGAAATCCGAAGTGAATTCGTTTAGTTAGCGGCGAATAATGCGTGATGCCACAAAATGAAGTCGTATCCTGCTAGCGTCGTTGAAATAAGTGGGGTGGATACAAAGATTAGCAAAGCTATCAAGAACATCCAAAAATTATATTGATGCAGACTGTTCTGCGACGGACAAAAGCGGACATTATATGAACACAGAGCACAAAAGTACCAAATTGTTGGTCTGATGCATACAAGGGAACTTATAGCGCGCACTCTAGTGGGATAAGGCCACTTTCAAAGCCGTTAGCTGGAAACAGAAATGTCCGTGCATAGGACGAGTGGTCTGCGTATTTCTAATTTAGGCCGCACACTAGAATAAATGATAATGATAATGATAATGATAATGTTTATTCCCAACTTGTGGGTAGCATGCCGTCTGGCATGATCATGCGTTTACAGTCAGAATGGGGCATGACTGAGAGATTTGCGGGTAGTGGTGACTGCGCGAAAAGGGGGCAGTGTCACAAACAGTTGGAGGTACTCGACTGAATAATAATAATATGTTTATTTTGCAGCTTGTAGGGAACAATAGGCATGACTGCGCGAAAGGGGGCAGTGTCACAAACAGTTGGAGGTACTCGACTGAATAATAATAATATGTTTATTTTGCAGCTTGTAGGGAACAATAGGCATGAGGTCCGAGTAATTCAGTGACTCAGTTGGCTGACATGAAATAAAACTGGAAAGCCACTACTGGCCGTGAGTGACCTTGGGCGGTTGGGTAAATGGCCGGAGTCATAACAAGCAAAAGTAGAGGTGGAGATGGGATAATTCGAATTGGGAGAACACGGCAAGTTTGGTCTCAAAAATATGGCGCAATCTGAGAACAAGCAGACTCACTGGTTGCTCTGTTGCCGGGAAGTCAGGTGTAGGGGTTAGGTTGGATGGGGACACAGAGGTGGTTGAAATTGAACGAGTAGTCCAATAGGTTGAAATGAATGTCATTGTGGTCGTTGGGGTCAATGAAGCGAGTAGGCAAGAGGGCACGGTTGAGAGGAGGAATGGAACAGTTGCGGGTGTGCTATCAAGCTGAGTATGGCAGTGCCGTGCCATCATTTGCTTGACATGCTTCCGTTTTTGGACAGCCCCGTGACGGACGTCACATTTGAGATGATTCGTCTTGGGTATGCAGTTCATTGAGCAGCGGTATCCATTTCAGCCTGGCCAAGGAAACAAGCTGGAACGAAGCCGATATAGGACTGCAGGTTTTGTTGGTCCGCTTGGTGATCCCGGAGTTGTAGATCATAGGCCTGGTGGAGTGGAGATCAGCTAACCGGGACGTCCAAAGCGGGCACTTCCGAAGTTTAAAGCTTGGGATGGTGAGGAGATGGGAGGAGATTTGCAAAACATAGTGAGTTTGAGGGGATATGAAATGGGGTAATATGCATTTATGTACATAGAAAGAAAGAAAAACGTGGCGTCTGATGCAACTAGGATGATGACAAGCGATTACATAAAGTAGGGAATAGATAGATTTGTACTTAGTAGGCTAGCGACCAGGGGTTGGTTTTGCTGATATACGGTATTATATTACAAGGGATCTAGTAAAGCCGACATGAGCGCGCAAATGCGTGGTATGGAAATCAGATGTGCAGGGGCTGGCGGGAATGGAATTCTGAGCTAATTGGTTAATCGAGTGTTTATTACATGAGTTTGGATATATACCAGGAGAGAAAGTGTATGCTTGAGAAATAGTCACCAGTCCCCGAAGCACTGCTATCAGCCCTTATCTGTAGGTGATGCATAGCGGTGAAGACTTTCGTGTCTACCACTGTGAGTGGTGAATAGATGTATTTTCTGTCTGGATGACGGAATGGGCTTTGGTGCGGTGTAGCCTCTGTCCTGACGAAAGCAGATACAACTACGCTCGCCGATGTAGGTCATGGGCATTGCAGAGTATTTTCAGGCTATCCCAAGTGATCTTTTATTTTTCTTTCTTTTCTTTTTTTACAGATGAGAGTCCAGTTGTATAACTCTTTTTGTATAACTCTACCGAGGCGAGCCCAACACCAGCAGCAACAAACAAAATTCAGCAGTACTTTTTTTGATTTCCTGAATTTAAAGGCCAGACTCAGAACCACCGGCGATGGGCGATGCACCCATGCTACTGGAGGGGTGGCGGGCATACGAACGCACCATGGTGCAACGTAACAGGGCGACCCTCCCTGCAGGGCGTACCCGTCCACCACACGAGGTCTTTTTCCCTCGTGCATGCTACCAGATCTACAAGGTGGAAAACCATCCAAGCAATCATAAGTGCGGTTTGTGCATTAATAAATACTCCAGCTACCATTTTCTAGTCGGGGAGAAGCATGGCCAGTAAAGACAGCTCAGTCAATCCGAACTAGCAACAGCATGCAGACGCTGGTAGAGGCAATTCGCGGATGAGAGGTGAAATGTCAGTTGTCAATGCGTCGGTGGGACTAGAATGTTGATACTCACGGGGCTTGCACCATGGCTAAACGGCGTCGGAGCGTTGGTGTGGGCTGTCACTTTGAGCAGAAGCGTACCGCGATATTGTGTTTGGGAGTGTTTAGTGGAACAAATTATCAAATGGATATATATAAGCGCAGGATGCGCTCTGATAATGAAATGAAGAAATAAATCGACTTTGGTTTGGTTTTTATCAGTTAGAGTTAGACTGAAAGCACCAGTTACTAGACAGAGCTGATAGAATAATCCGGGGTAGGGACTCGATTAGGACGAAGCATAAGTTGACTGGGTAGGAGAAAACAACCAGGCCAGTAACACAGCATAATTATAATTAGTAGGTGATTAAGTCGTGCAGTGATTTGGGGAAGAAATAGCTAATTTTGATTTGGTTTTTATCAGTAGAGTATGAACGAGAACACTAGACGCTAGACAGAGTTTATAGAGTAGTCCGGTGTAGGAACTAGACTAGTACGGGGTGTAAGTTGGTACGGGGAAAAATATAGAAAGAAAACAACTAGGCCAGTAACGCTGAATATTTAGATCAAGTTGGCATTTAGTCCTTGGTTAGCTTAAAGCGGGTCAATAGGATGGGAAGAAATGATAACGGGATCCTTTACTTGCCTACTAGCTGTAACGTCGCTCAGCTCATATGCGTACTGGACCTGGTTCGTGGAGGAGGTCAGAGGGTAGTTGAGTGTTAAGTAAGGCGGCAGCAGTTGCACAGGTAAGGAATTTGTTCACAGGCTGAGAAAAAGCATGGTGATGCGTGATGCTTCACAGCTGCTCAGGAAGGCTGTTCCAGATGCGAGCGTAATAAACTAGAAAGAAGTAGCAGCGTGGGTTTGTGCGGGCTGGGGGACACACTAAGAGACTGCAGGAGTTGCGGAGTCTGTAGCGAGGTTGTGAGTTTATGCTTGGTCTAGCCTCTGCTATAAATGCGTTTTTATGCAGCAAACGGTGCAAGAGAGGAAGATTCAATTTTAACTGTCTAAGCCATAGTGGTTCAAGGCCTAGGATTTGTCAGCGGGAGCGGTAAGAGAGGGGGTTTATTCGAGGAAAGAGTTTTTTCGTAAATGAGCGTTGGACGCTTTCAATTGCGAGTCTGCAACTTCGAGTGTAGAGGGAGGAGAACGTGGGACAGAATTCCACGATTGGTCGTACGCATAGCTTAAAGATTGCAACCGTCGTGTCTGGAAGGTGGCAGGAGCGCAGTATTAAAAAACTGAGCCTGCGCGCTCTCGCTACCTGAAATTGCACCCGTTGGGAAAAGCTAAAAGTACAGGAATATCTGAGGCCGAGATCTTTGATCTCTGTGGAATGAGTAATAGGATTTCCATTAATTGTGAAGGCATCAGCCGGGAGAGAGCAGCGGCAGGAAGTTTTACAGGATTTTGTGGAGGAGAAGCTTTGGCCAGAGTCGTTTGGCCAGCGAGTCAGTGAATCTAGGTCTTGCTTAATCCGGTGAAAGGCAAGGGGTTTTGCAGAGATGGGGAATGTGTACGCGATTTTTATATCGTCCGCGAAGAGGAAGGCCTTACCGTGGGATATGGCGCCGAAGAAGTTATTGATGTATAGTAAGAAAAGGATGGAGCCTAGCACGCTTCCTTGGATGACTCCGCTAGTGATCGGTAGTGGAGAAGATTTTATGTCCCCGATTTGCGTTATTTGCCCCCTGTCTGATAAATAGGAGGAAAACCACTGAAATAAGGTTCCCGTGATGCCAACGGTGCTAAGTTTGTGTAGCAGGGAGGCGTGGGGAACCTGGCCGAAGGCTTTTTGGATGTCCAGATAGACTGTTACTATGGCGTATCCAGCGTCGTATGCTGCTGTGACGGTCTCCAAGAAGTGAAGTTGGCAGCCATTTACGGATCTCTGAGATAGAAATCCATACTGTCGATCATCTATGGCGTTTGTAGCTAGGAGAAACCTGATTAACGGGCCTTTTACCAGACGTTCGAGGGTTTGCATTAAATGAGGGGTACGGTGGATCCCTCTGTAATTCGAAGCAGTTTGCCTGGATCAGGATTTAAAATGGGGGCGAACAACAGATTGTTTCCACTGAGAGGGGACGATTCCAGAGTTGACTGAGTGAGTAAAAAGATTTAGGACAAGGGTTTTGACATCTTGACCGCCATATCTCAGGACACGCGATGGTATGCCGTCGCCTACCGGCACGGCGGAGTCTCTGAGGTTTTGAAGAAGGGCTGATACATCAGCTAGGGAGATGGTCAAGCTGCTCAGAGACGGGCGGTTACTCTGTTGTAGAGAGGTGGAATATGAGGCGGAGATTGTAGGATTGAACTGAGGAGAAGGAGGTAAGTAGCAGCTGGCAAAGTAAGTATTCAAGTGGTCGGCTATATTGACAGGATGAGTGTTGAAGCTACCGTTAGTGGGGCTCAGACAAGTGACTTGGTAACAGTTTGGGGTACAGCGCCCACGAAATAGGTGGCCGAGTAATTTACAGCTAGAAGAGCTAGAAGGGGAACACAGGCTCGTGCTGCTCCCAGGAGACACACACTCAGATTAGTTGCTGAGCGGCGAGCTGATAGCGGGATTATTGTAGCGGTTTTTACACGGTTACGACCTCGTAAACCACCTTCAACGCACCAAACGCCATTAATTACTGAGGGAGCGAGGCACCAAGGCACCCAGAGCCGTTGTTATGCGCAATACTCTCAGGAAATATTCCTCGTGTACAAAATACTACATGGACATCTCACCCTTCAACTCTCGGTGATTAATATTTAACCGTAAAACTGGCTTCAATAATTTATGAGCGGAAAAAACACCGAACAATCCAGTATACAAGCTCACACTTGAAACTACTGCAAAGATCTCGTTCCTCTTTGCTGGTGCGTTCACGTCTGTGGATGGCCAGTGGAGAGATCGCTTCCGCTTGGATATGCAGGCCAGCTGCACGGCAGGCTTCTTCTAGCCAGCTTAGAAGACCCCGTTTGCTTCTTAGTGTTAATGGCGTATATAGTGGAAGGGGAAACGAACGGAGATGTTCCAGTTTTTTTAAAGTAATGAACCTATGATGGGTCTCCCTGGACATGACCCGCATATGCTTCCTTGTTGCATTGGCTTAATCCGCCTTCTGATACCCCAGTCCACTCTATGCCATTGCGTATATTAATAGTAGGCTTTTCATCAGAGTCAGAGGGCGATGCCATAATGTCAATTTCGGCACCAGGGGGTCTAAAGCCGTTGAGTCCCAACGCGTGCTCCAATAGTAAAATTTGCAACACATACAGAAGCGTTTCATTTGACGGCAAGATATGGTGGCCTGCCAGAGCTTCGTATTCTCATTTTGATAAGGCGCACTCATTTACTAATCTGCACCACACAGATGCAAGAAGGGAATTACGTCAGAACAAACCTTCCACTCACCCTCAAATCCTGCAGGGAAGAAAAATAAATGCATTTAAGTAAGACTTAACTAAAAAAAACCTCTTTACCTATCTACATACATCTTTAAACAGAATCATAATAACAGTGAGCCCGCTGTGCCGAATGCAGCTCTGATCTGTTTCAGTCACATTTAGACCGGTTGCATACACTGGGGGTAACAGAGACATGCATCGATATGATCGGTGCCTCTTATGCTGAATTGCCAAAGATCTTAACTTTGCGGTTGTCTACCTCATGTGAAGGCGAAGTTGGGTAAACCGTCGGCAAAAAGTGCCCGCATGTGAGCAGAACGCTTTTTCTGGTTCAATCAACTGGTGTTTGCACACCATGAAAGGCTCTTGTTGGTGCACCTACTCGGGTCGCTGATGGTGGTCGAAGCTTACTTACCACACTTCAAAGACACTCCAACGCTCAGTAAGTGACTTCGCTTACCATAGACAATAACGTATGGGCGCCGCGTTCCGTCATCTGTCCAACAGGATACCACCTATTGCATGGTGGCCGCAAACCTGTATGGCAGACTTCAAAGAAACAACAATAGGCATGGAATTAGACGAAAAGAAGTAAATAACTGCCCCTGAATATCCGGCCAGATATCAGCGTATACTTTGGACTGTCCGCCTTTTGGGCAGCTTGTAGTGACGTGGCAAAAAAAGACCCAAAAACTCCCAACAAACGAACGCGGAGACTGCCCATGAAGCTCAGCGATGAAAGCATTACGGCAACCAGTCAGTATCCGAGCGAATGCCAGTCCAAGGACCAAACAGCCTCCCAAGCTTCGGCGTACCACTGAGATTCTAGCTAGTCGTCGTAACCGAAAGACCAGATTAAAACACCTTGTTCCGCCATGCACTGTTTTGGTTGCAGGTATCTCCACTCTATACACCACATCCCGAAGCATTTTAGCAAAGTCCATGCAGGGTTTAGGCAAGAACTCCGGAGCCCTTCCAACAGTGGCCCGGAAACAGATAAGCAAACGACACGATTCGGTTAGATTCTTTTTGTCTACCTATCAGTTAATCTAATTCTGACTGGACATGTGCTAGTAAGATTCAGCCTTGTATTAAGACCTAGTGCGCAGTTTTGGCAGAATTACGGCCGTTGTTTCTCATCCCGCCATCTGGACCCTGTATTATAAACACCAAATTCACTCATTGACATACAGCAGAATATCCACTTAGACCAGGAAGGCGAAACTTATTTACCCAAGTGGGTCTGACGTCCGATCTAGTTAACGTTGGTACCGAAACGTTGTAACCAAAGGAACAGATGACAAAGTCGTGGAGTTAGTCATTTTCACCCCATTTTTATTTCCCACAGCCGTTCGAACAGCATCCGCAGTGGGACAGAAATCACATGGAGTGGTCGACCGCAATATCGACACCGCCGTTTGACTCCCTGCGGATGAAAGGATAAAACGCACTAGGGCCATAGCCACGGAAACAAGTGACTAGCGCGGTTTGCGGAAACCACAAACTCATCTAGAGTGGCGCGCTTAATCCGACAGTGTTGTATAGGTATGCTTCGCAGACGAAATAATCGGGCACGGATGCCGTGATCACGGAAAATTTAAAGTGTTATCTTGACAAACTGGTAAAATTTTAAAGGAGGCACTCACGAATTAAAGTAGCCAAGCACCTGACTGCCTTATTGCACTCGTTCGGCAGTTCGTGCTGTGGACTTTCAAGACCTCAGATGACCATAAAAATCACTTGACGACATTCCCGAGCACGAGATTTTTCGCTCCGGGATATTGGAAATTCGTGACTGCGTTTTGGCAGAATTAGGGGAAATAAAATCCTATCACTGAGGCGAGAGTGAGCAACACAGTTGATGAACCCGAGTACACAGCGTACAGTTTTCAAGAGAAGGCTTAAGCGGTGCTAGAGACAAGACAGGAACGAATGCCTGTAGCGTGGCATCGACTTACAAGGCGTCCCAGCATAGCTCAGAAATCCCATCCGCTCAGTCCAGGAAACACCTTACCGAGTTGCTCACGGAACTCACAAGAATTCATTGAATAGGGGAGTGGTTATTATACCGGATTTTCTTGCCCTGCTTCCTGTTTACAGACACCAAGTGCCCGTATTGCTGAATCTACTGTAGCCCTTTGAATTCATGTTGCGTGAGCGATCGCGGCAATTTTAAACTTTTGGTGATCCTGTGGCCTTGCCGCAGATTTCACAGCTTTTCTCGCACGAAATAGTTTGGGCATGCAAGTTTACTTCACGCTTGTGAAGAAACTGAACAAATATACATGGAGTATCCAGGTGAGCCGTTATCTTGCTGGGCATTCACTTCACCCGCCTGAAGCTGCGGTACGTAGCGCAGTCAGGTCACAACTACGAAACCCTGAAGGTGTTATCGCGGCTGGTTGATTTTTTTCATAGAGATAACCCGTATATCCAAACTACCGTAATCCATGCCCAATACCCCTTTTCTCATATCAACATTTTCGCCATGGAATTTTGCGGTTGGGTGTAGCGACGATGACCGATTGGGTTTTCGTCAGCTATTCGGTCACTAGGGTTTCGAAAACTTGGCGTTCGTTTTACTAGCCAACCACGAAACCGAAATGAAAAGAAGTGGCCACGCATCTCGGATACCACCTTGTATATTGAGGCTTTCGGAGAGCTCTTGAATATTCCCACGCTTCAAGAATTCTGAAGATACAAATAATTTTGCGACAAACATAGGGGGCATTTCTCTCTTAGAAAAACGTGTTAAGGACTACGGACCAAATGCGCCCTGGAAACAGAAATACGGAAATTCTGGGACGCATTAATTAATGCCATCAGTCTGTGAACTGACGGAGCGTGAATGTGGGGTCAGATCAACCCAGTTCTTCGTTATTTCAATTCGTAGGCCTTGTTGTAGTTAACTGACATGGTTTTGTGGCACTGGGACACCAGTGTTCCTATCTGGTGTTTCTGTGAATGATAGTAGATGACAATGAGTTCACCCACAGGAAGCCCCTGGGGACCGGCCGCACGGATCAAGTAAAATAATTTGAAATTTCAGGCTTTCTGTGTCTCTCTGAAATCCTTACCTTTCTGTGTCCAACGGGATTCAGGTTCGGCCTGCAAACTAATTCTCGCCTGACGTCTGATATGTTCGGAACCATTTGGAACATTTCTGCGCGATTTGAGCAGCGTCGCTGCTCTATCCGATATCCATCTCAGATGTCCACCTCGCCCCGATCCGATATCCAGCGCCTTAGTGGACCTGATAGTATCGTGCTACAGCCCAAACGCCATTTATTGTGCAAGAATGTGGCGATCTCGTTCCAGTACGAATTGACGACCGATGGTGGGACGCTTAGGGAGGGTTCAGAAGATGGTCCTGACAAATTTCTTCAACTCCGGAATGTCCGTTTCCAGGGTTTCCACCCTCCTTTTACGCGAAAAGAAGTGATTTCAGACCAATACATAGTCAAAATTCACACGTGTTACAAAGCAAGTGGTAGTTAGTGATCCACGTTATTTAGTTCGCTTTCGATCCACGTGTGGGATTTCCGCTTTGTGGGTAGAATATTTAACTTATCTATAATGAGCAGCTTGTTTTGAAAGAGACCTCTTGAACCATTTTTATGTGACGAGGGTCTGTGGCGCACCATCAGTTCAACATGCACCCTAGATTCTACTTATGTTAATTTCTGAGACCGTTGTAGTGGCTGATTTTCGTACGTCCCACCCACTCTTCACATAAGGCAGCGTATCAGGTATGTAATTATGGTGATCTGTGGAATGCTTCAGAATTACTTGTGTCCCTCCAAGCAAGCCCCCATCCATTTCAGAACATCAGGATGATGTGTTCATATAGTAGCCTGCTTCACCCGGTTTCCTCATCAGTCGTCGTATCTGTGACGTCTATACTTTCATTAACAACTATAGTAACAACAACTCGCCAAGCATCTCAGTGTTAATAGAATAAAAGTCGTAGAACTGGCAAGCATGTGTAGAACGGTTTTGGATCGGCCGAGCTGACAGATGTTGGTGTGCGATTATCAAAAAGGTAATCAACACAAGCAACTTGAGTCTGAATTTCGCTTAGTCTCACCCAATTTCCCTCCCCCAACTAAGTTATAGCACTCACAAGCCCATGAAAATGAACGAAGTTTACCAGTGGCACCCAATATGAACCAACAGTTGAAGCACTCTGAAGTGGAAGATTAAGGAACCAAACCCGACCAAAACTAATTTGAAACTCTCCCAACCCGTCACCTGCATTTAGTTAACCACACGAACTGACAAGACCTTTTAATCGTTTTTCAGCATTGATCTAGTGTGTTAATCTGAAGAGGTCTTACTGTTTGGTTCTCCGTCTGTCTTAAAAGCTGGCCAAATTGGTGATCTGCTCACTTGGCCTGATGAAGCTTTGTGTCGGAAGCGAAACGCCGCCAAGTTAATAACTACCGATTGTTCGCCAAGCCCTTCTAAAACGATGACTTCTCAATCGGTTCCAAACTTCCAATTGATTGAACACACTTATAGTCACTCAGTGGTTAGAATACGAATTAACTGACCGGAAGGTCCGTGATTCAAATCCGGCCTCTTTATTTAGACTTCCCCTGTCTAGGCTTGGTCGCCGTGGCAGTATTTTAGCCCTCGTGCTTCCTTCGGATGGCACGGCAACTAGGCACCGAAAAGGTGTTACATCCTAACGATACGATTACAGTCATTCAGTAGAAGGTGCTAGTTTAGTGATCACTGTTTTGCATTGCCGACTTCCATTTGAAATAAACTGGCGATTATACCAAGCCCGAGTTTCGGTCTACGCGTGCAACTAGCATGAGATCACTTCAAAAAGGCGCGCGCAAATGTCAGTGACTTCCTTGTAACTGCCGAAAGTAAAGAGTCAGTTGAGTGAGGGAGACAGCGGATCCAGCCACTCGCTCCGTCTGTCTAGCTGGCCAAATTGGTGATCTGCTCACTTGGCCTGATGAAGCTTTGTGTCGGAAGCGAAACGCCGCCAAGTTAATAACTACCGATTGTTCGCCAAGCCCTTCTAAAACGATGACTTCTCAATCGGTTCCAAACTTCCAATTGATTGAACACACTTATAGTCACTCAGTGGTTAGAATACGAATTAACTGACCGGAAGGTCCGTGATTCAAATCCGGCCTCTTTATTTAGACTTCCCCTGTCTAGGCTTGGTCGCCGTGGCAGTATTTTAGCCCTCGTGCTTCCTTCGGATGGCACGGCAACTAGGCACCGAAAAGGTGTTACATCCTAACGATACGATTACAGTCATTCAGTAGAAGGTGCTAGTTTAGTGATCACTGTTTTGCATTGCCGACTTCCATTTGAAATAAACTGGCGATTATACCAAGCCCGAGTTTCGGTCTACGCGTGCAACTAGCATGAGATCACTTCAAAAAGGCGCGCGCAAATGTCAGTGACTTCCTTGTAACTGCCGAAAGTAAAGAGTCAGTTGAGTGAGGGAGACAGCGGATCCAGCCACTCGCAGTAACTGGACCTAACTGTTGTCATCCAGTGAAACGCTTGTTGAAGGATTTCTTATGCATTGCCCTCCCAATTGGTCCCGATTGTTGCCATTTTGATGATTATCAGTCTCCTGTGAAGATCTGTTCCAGCAACTGGTCTCCTTCATTTCGCACGTTGAAATGTTGTCGCGCCTCACACTGATCGGAAGGTTGCGGGTTCAGAACAGAGCTTTGTGAAACGCTCACTGCTGATGATTCCCAATAAGGATGAGCAACTGTACAGTGCTCCTCGGCTCTTCATTATGAGGGGCCTCGCTGATAGGATGAAATATCCGTTTAAAACCAAACTACAGCGGAATCTCGTAAACTGAGGGCGGTATTTTCCTAGCTTGAGACCGTGTTCGGGGTGAGAATCGGTATCATCTAGTTGCTTGTTTTGACTTGAGTATTCCGGCTCACAACCCCTCAACTAACTATGGTACTAACTTGAGACAGTAGGCCAGCTAACCTGGATATGAACTTCAGCTTCCAACATCCGTCAGTCAGAAATGAGGTTAGCAAAAATCACGTGAAACTTTGCCTTCCATAACATTATAAACCATTCTCGCTCCCTTCAGGGTACACTTGCTTGTTCGAAATTTAAATGTCGCTTTTTAAGTAAAGCCTAGGTTGATGGGGTCAGCAGTGTTAAGTATGCACAGTAAACATCACACCCCTCGCGAGCATCGGCTTCATTGGTACAGACTCCCATGCTGACAACCGTGCTTCTTTGATGCAAGAAATAGCTTCCTCCAAAAAAGGCTTCCTTAGGTGATAACTTTCTCCTTGTTGCGCAACTATAGGTTTCATAAGATTTTGTGGTCCAACGCCGCTGGCACGGTGGGTTACTCGTTACCTGGTAGACGATTCGTCTTTTCTTTCCAAAAAAAAAGAAATTAATTCCATTAAGTTTACTGAAAACTGTCTGACAGCCCACTTTGTGAGTAGTTATCTTCAAGAAAATCTACTCCGATATCTCAAATATCATAGCAACTGAAACATGAGGCGGCCTGTGTGCACAAATTCAATTGAAGATTATCGTGAGCGAGGGTTAAACCAATTAGACCGTCAGTCAGAACCGAACGCATGTGAAGACGAGTGTATTTCGCTAATTCCATTAAACTGAAGAAGCTTAGAAACTGGTCAGTTATCATGGTAGTAGAGTGAATACAGCATATATCCATGTTCTTCGAAACATGTGAGTAGTTCGGGGCTGTATAAAATTCGTATCCACATCACTTGTTCGGGCAGTCCCTCTCTTACCTCATACAATTATTCTGTTTGATCCGTGCTAAAGTAAAGAAGCAATAGACCCAAGTTCAGCTCGTCGATTATGTATGTCACTAGTTGTTCCGTGATTTATACTCCTGCTTTCTTGTGCGAGGCGAGCTTAGAGCCAGTCCGTCATCAGGCGTTAAGTGAATATAATTTTTCAAACTTGAACAAGAAGGTACGTTGTCCTTTTGAATGATATGGTCGGATTGCTTGATGCATCGAATGATACGTCGATTGATTGATCCGTCCCAGACTCATCTAGCATGCTCTGTTATTGTGTTAATGCTCTTATCTGAGAGAGCTGTCCAGATGGAAATCTTCTGAGTTATCTGATGTGTGGTTGATGTTTTGGGGGGGAGGGGAATGAATGAACAGAAGAGTGAACCTTTAATCATACGTGATCCCATATTTCCTTTTATCCCTCTTTTTCTGAGCCGCTCTGCCTTTTGCTCGACCATATCTAAAGCGTCTTTTTTTTAAAGAAATACCGAATGAACGAATCTCCGGGAGTCGGAACGACATTCGCAAATGCTTGTGACGAAGGTAAATTGGTGAAATTTGAATCAGCCTCCGTATTCAGCTCAAATGGTCAACATATGCTGTTTATGTGGTAAAACATTCACCAGTCCTAGTTTATTGCACAAACATTTCGAGTTGATGCATGAAGGTAAGTTGAGATGCGCCTTTCTAGCGATATTCCAGGTACCGAAATCGATTCTGAACAGTACGACTTAAGCGGCCTCACTGGAGAAAGTACAAGTTCCAACGGCGGTGCTGATGGTCAGAGTTCAGGCAAGTCAAATTCACAATAAACCGGTATACCTTGATATATCCTGTCTGGATTTGTATTCACTTCAGTTTGCTTTCACTTCCCGAGTGTGGATACCTAGATAGGCCTGATAGGTGGATTCCCTTATCAACAAGCTGATAGACCCTAGAGGAGATCTATAACTCTGTAGATCTATAGATTACCGTCAGCTGTAAAAACAGCGTGCTTGCCGTGCAGTGGTTTTAGCTGCCACAGTTTTGTTCACCGATGATTCGGAGAGGTCGGGTAGATAGCTGCGCATTGGAGGCGGTAGCCGATATAATTGATGTATAAATACAGGGTTGTTATTGGAGTTTTAACTGGGAAGAGCAGGAGGGGAGCTATGGATTGAAGTCAATAGCTTAAATGCACGAGTGCTATTGAGGACGCAACTGGGCTTTGTCTGACAATGTCTCACCATTGGTGTATCACACCTCGGGGGTCCCCATCCGGGGAGATGGTAATGGTCAGCGCAGCTGGGTTTTCTGGTAATGGCTTTCATACTTCGCTGCCAGGTCATTATTTGACTCATTCCCACCCTTCCTGTGGTTGTGATGAAAGAGCCCTTCGAGAAGTTCAGTCAACTGGCATACAGAGCACATGGCCAAGCCAGCGCAGTCGAGGCGGTGTGTTCAGTTCGTCTATATTGGGCGACCTATTTCTTCCGAAAACCATCCATATTTCCTTTAGACTCGTACAACGCTCCGAAGACACCGATGATTGTACGCTGAAAGTCTGTTGACGTCCTCAGAGCTTAGCGACCAGGTTTCTGACCCGTGTAATGATATGGAGCGCACCGCAGCTTTGTAAACTTAACCCTTGTCGAATATGCTGGTGTCATACCTACCCAAACAAATCTCCTCTGATCTTCCCAGTCCGGGTTGAAATGCCTTTACCAAGACTACTGGGACTAATACAGATGCCCAGATAGATAAGTTTGCCTGCTACCTCAATCGACCCATCCGCAAGCATAAGACTAGGGTTCGAGCCCACACAGTCTTGCAGCAGCAATCTGCACTTTGCAGGTGTGAATAGAATGCCAAACCGTGAGGCAGAATCATTGGATTATTTAATATTGTCTGCACTACCATGGCGTCAGATCTCAGAAGAGCTATATCGTCTGTGTGCTCGATATATGTGGGCGAATACCCTTAGAGCACCCCGACCCCACAAGCCTTAGAGGCTGGTAGTGGGTCTTCCTTAATCTTATCAGTGAAAAATTGAAGAGGAAAAGTGAGAGAGGACAGTGTTGCCTGATGCCACTCGATGTCGTGAACTCAGGTGAGAGCTTACCCTAGACCATCATACGTCCGCCGGAGTTGCATCATCATCATCAGCATCACTGACAGCATGACATCAGTGTTCAACACCGATGCTTCACTGCTGTAATTCATGGTTGTACGTGAACTGGGATACTGCCAAGGCGCCCACACCTAGACAGGAGGACGATCAGGGTCCTCAACCAAAGCCTTTGGCTCAAAAGCCTAACCGCAAGGCAGCGGTGTTTGGAGGGAAATGCAAATGCATTACCATTTCTACGGAACAAGTCGCCACATGTTCCAACCCCCAACCTGGAGGGCCAGGAGACTGTGTTCGTCAGGCGTCTAACCATTGACCAACCTGGTATGAGAGACTGTGAGTGTCACAGGGACACTCCCCAATATAGCTCAATGGATCGCTGAGGTTCACAAACCGTCACACCACGGTAAGGTACAGTCTATTCGTAACAGACGCAGGAGTTGACGTGCAGCGCCATGAACAGAGCAAATATTTCGTGGGGAGCAGCTTTGCTCCACATACTGCCATACTAGACGGCTCACAAACTTAAAGACAGCTTTCAAGTCAAAGAAGACAGCAGTTGTTGGCCCTGGAAGCAGGGTCGGAGGATGGAAGTGTGAACGGAACCCAGCTTGTTTTTCACGGATCTGTCTCTCCCTGTTTCCAATCAACCTTCGAACGATCAAACCAGAGGGCATCCTCGATCCGCAGCTACCAGGATGATACCACGGTAGTTTTCACACAGCGTCCGCATACCCTTTTAGAAGGTAAGAATATTTGTCGACATACCCCATTCTGGAGGCAATTTAGCTTTGCTCCATGTCGCCGCAATAAGCTTTGTTTGATGGGTCACCAGGGATTATCTGCCTTCTTTGAAAAGGGCTGAATGCAAACCGCATCCGTCCCTGCGCCTTCTCACGTTTCAATAGCGATATTTTTTCTTCCGCCGATGGACGATTAAGCTTTACATTCCGATCGCCCTATGCGCCCTCCACAGGCTGTATTGCAGGAGGGGAAGCAAGACTGCTCTTCAAAATGTTTGGCCCATTATTCTAGTTGACGTTTTTGTGAGTGAATTGATGAGCTGCCTTCTTCACTTATCGTTTCAATGACCTCTGCTTTCTCAGGGCCAGTCGACTGTATCAGTTGATATAGGGCGCAGCTGTTTCCGGTAACAAGCTCCGGTACCCGAGCTCTCGATGTTCACCAGAGTTCTCGGTCTTTCCTTAGACTCTTCACTATTTGGCGTTTGAGGGATTTACGTGTGCCTTTGTACTCGCTGCCTGCTGGTATCAGTCACGACTAGCGATCTCGGCGATGTCCAGTGATCGTTCGGTCGTGTCGGAGAAGTCGGACAGAAAGCACTGAACGCTACTAGCATAGCTCCTCTCACATTTTGCCACGCTCACTAGCAATACGGTATTGGTTTATTGTAGACAGATCGATACTGTTGATATGGTAGTTCTTGGAACATGGTGGATTAGCATGCCTCTCGATGATCTGCGAGGGTCTGAATGGAAACGAACGTGAACGCATAATCGGAATAAAGTTGTGTGCCCCAGAATGAAAGTCAGTCTTGAATTGTGGCTCTCCACCGGTGGCCGATGACCACGTGATTAAACTGGGTCCACGGCTGATTTACAGTTTTTGTCCGCCAGGTTACGCGGTGCGAACGTTTACGTTAAAACTTCGTACTGGTCAGAAACAGTTCGTGATCAGCACACAACTGGAGAAATCGCTGTACGTTGTTTGCGCGACGAGCATCGACTCCGGATCGATCGCCCAAATGTGATTCCAATGAGCTTGGACGACCGACTTGGGTATTCATATCACCCGCAAGGATCACATTGTCAGTGCTTCTTGCTTGACGAATGAGGTTGGATAAGCCTCAATAGAAAGTACCCTTCTGAGCATCACTACTGCAGTCCGTTGGGGCATAAGCCGACACCACAAACAGGCACCGCTTTTTATGTCGATGCATTAAGCTTCATTGAGCTGGATAACCGGACGGCACAAAGACGACTGTTCACTGTGATCCAATCCAGCAAAGTGCGTTCAGCTCTGGTGTTGATTGCAACTCCCACGACATATATTCCACGAGTCATCGCTTCTGGATCACTGGACACACGGAGGGAGAAATGTCAAAGAACTGATTAAGTCGTCGGAGTTTTAATATCTATAACCGCGCTTGTGTCTTGTGTGCTTGTTTCGGAAACAACATACATCAATTCTAAGAGAGTATCAGGTTTCGGCGGGCGTTGCCTGTTTGCCAATTTGATATACAGTACGGACGTAGAAAGGATCTCGTGGGTTAAGAAAGGAGTAGTTTATTGTCAAAAGGAAGCGGGTGCATAAGACCCTTCAGTCCGATAACTGACAGCCAAGTGACCTAGCGACGTTTGCTAGTTTGGCAGGAAGGGGGTTGGGATGGACATCGGTGAGCAAAGATCTGTGCGGGCAAATAATACCTCCTGGCTGCTCAGACCGAGAAAGAGGGTTTGGTTGAATCACCCCATCCTGAGCCTTTGAATCAAAAGTCTGACGTACGAGGCAGTGGGAGGGTTTGTTCGGGGACCCTGTCCCTATCTTGACTTAACACTCGTTTGGGTTCATTTGCATTGCAGTGTCTTGCTAGTAATATCCTTCCGGTGGCATGGCGGTTAGGCGTTGAAAGGGTTTTGCGGCTGAACGAATGTCCGAGTTACTCGCCCCTGTTGGGCCAGTGTCAATACTAGGAGATAAGTTTTTAGTATGAGTGAACAGGCACCCAGTAGCAATTCGATGGATCTCAGTCAACACTAGGACCTTGGGAATGAGTTCTCTTGGAATGCCGTCCCTATCTAACTTCATCTTTAATCTCATTGTTTTCACTTAATTGTATTGAATCCTTCGTATAGTGCAACAAATGACAGCTCCGAATCGGCACTGGAACGTAAAAGTCCAGACCATCCATCTCTAGGACTGGCAATTTCTACATCTGTGAGGACACGGGATAATGGTATCCCACAGTAAAACCATTTAGTGCCGTGGGATTTTACTGTATCAGCTTGGGGTTATCATATCCAGTGCGTTGCCATACTCTCCATCCGTCAGTCTGACAGAAAACTACAGAATCCTACAACAGCCTATCGTGAATTCTTAATTCACAAGGATACGTTCTAACCATTTTGAACATGTAGCTTGCTCCTCTGGACTATTTGTGGGACGATCTCGAATTCGCCACTTCAATTGAAGATATGAGTCACAGGGTTTCTCGCTATGCTCCATTGGATGCAAACTGCTTTCGGTCATCTCTCGCAGGCTAAACACCTTTCAGGACATGTTAATTCCGAACAAAGCCTTCATTGGATTTTCAGTTTTATGGATACTTCGGGTATTTCTGGACATTAAAAACTTGCGGTGGCAACTGAATCAAATCACAGCTGCACCTGCCCACTTGAATGTGCAGTGAACTTGCCATCTTGTCAGCCGGATACGTCCAGGAGCTCATAGCATGGCGAAACAGTACCTAAGCTCTAACTAAAACATTGTTGGTTAAGCCCCACTAGTTTTTTACAATTATATATACATATATATAATCGGTTGATGTAAATCGGAATCTTATTTCCTTACTCTGGTTTTCAGGCTTCCGCGTCCTAAATTGTGCATTTTGCAACAAGGTGTTCACAAAGAATTGTAATTTGTCTGCCCACATCAAAACCGTCCACAAAGGTGAGTGACCCGGACCTTCCATACCCGGTGGTTCGTACGAAAGCATATCGATTCCAGGTCCACTTTTTGTTATGCTGTCTTAGCGACTCTCCTTCGCGTGGTTGATCGGCAAGTGAACCAAGTCAGGTACCGGACGTTTTACCATAATGTCTGATTTCCGTGATCCTAACAATTTTCAGAGCAGGCTAATTAACCAGTGCGCTCCTTGGTATAATCTTCACCAGGGGGAGGGGCAAATAGTATTTGACGGGAAAATATATTTCACTTCGGTGTCGACTGGGTTGTTACGCATTAGTTGGTGAAACGATTGTTCTCAAAACGGCCCAAATAAGTGTGACTAGTTAAACGGGTGAGGCTCCCGAAAGTCTGGGGTTTTAGTCCGGCTTACTTTCCGCGATAGGGTCATTGCGCTCCTTGTGCTTGAATGGAGACTGCAAGATATGGCAGCTAACCATTGTCCGTGGTTTTTCATGCTCTCAGCTTTTCTTATTAAGCATTTGAAAATGTAAACCTCAAAATTACTGACGTAGTCTAACACCTCTCTAGTTTACTCGTCTTTTTACTGACTTTAAAAAGAAAAACTTTGTGACTCCTACTGCTTCTGGTTGGAGGTGCTGCAGGATATGACTGCTAATCGATGTCAACGGCGTTTTTGTTCAGTTCCCATTCGGATTGCCTGAATGTGTCTGGAAGTGTAACCACCTCGGAATGACCAGTAAGCTAGCACTAAGTCCTTTCCGCGTCCACTTTTGTTCTTCTTCGCAAGTAAACCGTTTCGAGTAAACCGTTCTCGTACAGTAGCGAAGCATGAGTGTTGAACACTGATGTTGCCATCTGATGATTTGCGGGCACACTGACTGGCTTCCTTCTGCACTGTTCATGAAGACACTTTTATCCCCCGGGGTGTTGTTTTTGAAACCATGGTATGAATTACTTAAGTGCGGCTGTTCTGTAAAGTTAATGAGCCGGCTGCAACAATACCCTGATTGATTACAATCCACAATCAATGGCCAACTTTGCGCATAGCGCCAACCCGTCGGCCAGATACCGATTCCATCGTTCCCTGTGCGATTTGTGACGAGGTCAGGAGGGATGTTCCTAAAGTGTTTGCTTTTTGTATTTACGCATTCAAACAGAAAAAACTGATCGCCTTATGACCTTGTTCGCCCTATTCACTTTCCCTAGGTGTCAAACCTTTTGAATGCGTGCTGTGCTACAAAGGTTTCACCAGGAACTCAGACCTCCACAAGCACATTGATGCTGTACATAAAGGTAAGGTAATTTTCCTTGTCAAAATGTTCAGCGACAGGCCTCAAACCCTTTGGATGCAAACTTTGCCGTAAGACTTTCTCCCAGAAATCGAGCCTAAGGCGTCATATTGAAGCGATTCACGAAGGTCAGTTACTCTCTTGAGTGTTTTCCAACGCTGACAGCCCCTTTGAGTTAGGGCGATGGACACAAATAAGCATTTGGTACTCCCGGCGTATACATAGGGTATCTGGTGGTCTGCACACACATGGGACGCACCCTGGGTACACCTATATGGCCTACATATTCACTCTGATCCATATAACGATTGTTACAAAAAACCACTTCTATCATCACTGTGAGCTTTAAGCTCTGGAATATCCAAGACATTAAGGTGACGCTTTGTTGACGAATGAGGAAAGCCTATCAGTCAAGTTTAAAGGTGTCCGCTTCGCGATAGGCTGGGAAATGTATTACTAGTAAGCTGGACCCACAAGGCAACCACGTGACCCTAGCTAGCCACCTTTTGACCATTCATTCATTGTTTATATATATATATATATATATCCAGTGTCGCAACTTACGACAGTCGTTATTTCAGCGCATGCAGTTGAATCTGTGAAACTTCACAGTACTGAGCATAAGTGGCACAAAAGTTCCTTGTTTTACGTGCCTTTGTCGATGACCTGACAAAATACTTCCGAGGCTGTCATTTTTTTCCTTAACTAGTTCACCAGGAGGATAGTTTGCCCAACGCATCCCTTGTCTTCGAAAGACAGGGTTTGGAAGCAAACACCTTCCCACAATACGCGGTCCTCAGTCACCCTGAGTAAAAATATTGTTGCCAATATAGCTAATGCTGTTCTGTTACCTTCGTTATTCAGCACTTTTCTATTTTCAGATCCCCGACAGCACTGACAGTCCCCGAGAATCCCTGTACCATCATATCCCTAATGTATTTTCATTATGCCTCCTTCACCAGAAACGCGTAACACCGCACTCCTGCCTTTTCTCACTTCGGTTCCTGATACCTTTTTATTGGGGCCCCCAGATTGAACGACCTTCAAGTGCTCATGTCCACCCAAGCGCCCAGGTACTTAAGTATCAAAGAGTGGCGCTGTTTAGGAATTTAACTCAGGATAAAATTGTGGTCAATGCATCCCCGATCAGGGTGGAACCCAGATTGATTCCGAAAATAATGTCAGATAGCTCATTAGTTGCCACAGATACCACGCTAATGGGACTATGGTTTTCGTGTGAGGTTCTTGCGCTACTCAATACTCTAGAGCTACTGAAACTTGTCAAAGCTAGTAAACGGATTTGCTACGTCCCTTCAGTGTAGTGCTGATGGAAAGTGAAATGATAACCGAGCCCGCACAATGGCATGAGCGGAGTTAAGTTGCATACCCCAAAAGAAACGGTAAGCTTTCATTGCTTCTCCCTGTCGGTAATTGATAGCCACATGGTCCACTTGAATCCTTGACTGTCTTCCGGTAAGTGGCCTCCAAGTGAGCGTGTTGGAAGTTTGCACCGGCCAGGAACAGACGGTGATCTGCACACAACTGAAGCAATCGCTCCCCATTATCCATTCGCTGAGCATCGATTATAAATCAGCCACCTAACTGTGCTTCCTCCGGACTCCGTCGTCCACCTCCGGCATTCATATCACCCGCCAAGATTATTCTATCCGTTTTTCTTGCTGGCTGGATCAGTCGTGACAGATATTGACAAAACCCGTCCTCCTTAGTCTCAGAACTGCAGTGTTGGGGCGTATGCTGATGTGAAAAATAAACGCAATTTACCGCATCGATTTGCATTGATCTTAAACGAGTTAGACAACTCACAGCGCAAAGAAGACTGTTTACTGGGATCCAGTCCAGTGAGGCACTTTCAGCCTTGTGGCTGAATGCAAGTCCCACATTTTAGGTACCACAAGTCACTGAGCCAGGATCACAGAATACCTGAGGCGGTAAAATGTGGAACATCTGAGCTCGTCCTAACCGGCTTGAGGTGCACAAAGTGGGGTATGCGTGTTTTGGAAACACAACAAACATCAACAGAGAGGGAAAGCAGGGCTTCAGCGAGAGATGACTATGGCTAATTTGATATAGTGTACGGCTATCAGAGGCTGCGACGTGAGGTATTGTTTTGGTTTATTTTTCTGGGCAAAGGTTTAGATACAGAACAATGGCTGAGACTGACAGACAGACAGGTTGGCAACGGCACTGCATCATTCACTGGGTGGGACGGGGATGTGGAGGGGGGTGCAGTGAGCTGAGCTGGAAGGGTGGATTATAATTCTCAGTGATAATACTCAAGCCGAACGGAGTTTAGTCGAAGCATTCCACCTTGGGCACTTGACTCAGAAGCCTGACTCACAAGGATGGGAAGATGTACGCTTTGTTTCGAGACATTGCCCTTGGTGTCTGACTCGAACGTCTGAACCGGGAGGCAATGATTACTAGGGCTCTTTTGAGGACCCTTCCAGAAGCCATGATCTGACCCACTCGGCTGAACGGGGCCGGCCTGGCCTGAGGACATAGGGAGTAAAGCGTTCTGTCTCCTTGCAAATGCGGCTGCTTTTTGAGCAGCATCAGACTGGTTTTACCAGTATTTCGACCCCATTGAATAACGCGCGGGCGGTCTGATATGCTATTACTAGTGCATGTTAGCTCCCTCAATAATGCACTTATTTACATTGATGCTCGGGGCTTGACCACATTGTTCCCAAACTGCATATGCCCGTACACAAAAGTTTGAATGCTCAAGGAAAAATGGGTAGCCTTACGTGGATCCCAAAGACCACTCTAGTCGCCACAACAAACCAGTGTCGTAAAATGTGGCCAGTCTAACACTTAGGGGTTTTGGAAAGTAAACGCTAGCTCCAATGTCTAAAAGGCAAACCCTTTCGTGGGTAAGTCGTCTAGCTAGATGCTGGTGGCTACGTCAACATGTGAAAAAATTACAATCGCGAAACATCTAGGGTTACAACGAAGATGGTTACCAACAAGTCAACTGCGACCAAAGTGTATTGTTCAGATGAAGTACAGACGAGATCGTACAGTAAAAAGCGAAACGTCAGAACCGATCGGATAGTGCCTCATAAATACACTGGGTATAGTTTGGATGTCAGATCTCTTGTGGTCGATGAAAATCATAATAAGAAAATTTCAGTGGTAAAAACGATAGATTAGAGAACAAGAGTCATTTGAGATCGGGTTCATACGATGTTAAACCTATTCATCAGTAAAGGTAGAAGAGCAAAAATACAATAGTCCATTTTCCGAGACCCTACGAAGTGGCTGAGGTAGACACCATGACTGTAATGCATTCCAATAAATCGGGAGGTATACACAAGTACCGAATGCCAGCAAAGATCGGTGTAAAAACATTTAAAAGCTTTAGAAAGTTCTAAGTTTGTGATCAATGATCCAGATACCTGAAAGAAAGAAAACAGTGGGATCAGAGGCAGCACAAAAATGTTCTACTCTGCAGAGGAAGTTAAGATACTAAATAAAACAATTTGTCTGCTACCGAATTTATAACTACATGAGCAGAATGTACAGCAGGTCTGGTGCATTTAATTTCGTGTGCAATGTGTTTCATTTGACCGTTCACCGCCAAAACGCTTGGCTTCTTAGGTCTGATTTCAGCGCTCCTTTAGGTATGGAGAAAACACAGGTCCATCACCTAATCTGTCGAAATGTTGGTAGCTCAGGTGTGTTTATTGGTTGTCGATCTGTTCACCGAGCTTGGCAATTAGCTTGCAAACCTTTCGGCACCATGAGTGCGCATTGATGATGTCTTCTGGGTTGGTGACGACAGTTAATTAATTGCTAAGCTCGGCGAACGGATCAACAACCAGTACCACTCTATCAGTCAACCGGGGAACTTTCCCATTACTGCTCTGCTTGCAACAGCGGTGTTACAACAGAGGCCAACATACAAGAGGTGTACAGAGGGGTGGGCAGTTATGGGAGCACAGAGAAGTGTCAGTCTATTCAAGCGCCGCGGACCATCGCGCTGTATCAATGATAGTGGACGGGAAGCTCGAAACACAGTAAACAGCAATTTGAAAAATCAACTATTTGGACGGCCATGACACTACTTTTTAACTCTTAGCAGAAAATTATACCAGCGAAGGTTACTACTTTCCTAGATTCCAGCTAAGTATTAAGTACTAACCTGAGTAAATGCTTTGCTGCCGAGGTCTCAAGCCTCATTCGACGACGGCGTTCCAACCTGAAACAAGCAGAAATGAGGATATGTACTGGGACTCATATTCTAAAGGAGGCTTAATAGGTCTTAATCTGATGCATACAATCCAACACCCACAATAATAATGGTGCTATTAACAGATAAGGTAGCACTCGTGGCTGTGTACGAAAATGCGTTCGGCCCAAGGACGCACACACCAAGCTTCAAATGTTGGAACCACTGCCCCCCTCCCCACTTGGGTTGAACTTCAATATGCGAAGTGAGACCCGTGGAGCAGAGGTGCACTCAAGTGGTGGCACCGTGGAGTCAAGGCTAACTGAGCATCGATTATAAATCAGCCACCTAACTGTGCTTCCTCCGGACTCCGTCGTCCACCTCCGGCATTCATATCACCCGCCAAGATTATTCTATCCGTTTTTCTTGCTGGCTGGATCAGTCGTGACAGATATTGACAAAACCCGTCCTCCTTAGTCTCAGAACTGCAGTGTTGGGGCGTATGCTGATGTGAAAAATAAACGCAATTTACCGCATCGATTTGCATTGATCTTAAACGAGTTAGACAACTCACAGCGCAAAGAAGACTGTTTACTGGGATCCAGTCCAGTGAGGCACTTTCAGCCTTGTGGCTGAATGCAAGTCCCACATTTTAGGTACCACAAGTCACTGAGCCAGGATCACAGAATACCTGAGGCGGTAAAATGTGGAACATCTGAGCTCGTCCTAACCGGCTTGAGGTGCACAAAGTGGGGTATGCGTGTTTTGGAAACACAACAAACATCAACAGAGAGGGAAAGCAGGGCTTCAGCGAGAGATGACTATGGCTAATTTGATATAGTGTACGGCTATCAGAGGCTGCGACGTGAGGTATTGTTTTGGTTTATTTTTCTGGGCAAAGGTTTAGATACAGAACAATGGCTGAGACTGACAGACAGACAGGTTGGCAACGGCACTGCATCATTCACTGGGTGGGACGGGGATGTGGAGGGGGGTGCAGTGAGCTGAGCTGGAAGGGTGGATTATAATTCTCAGTGATAATACTCAAGCCGAACGGAGTTTAGTCGAAGCATTCCACCTTGGGCACTTGACTCAGAAGCCTGACTCACAAGGATGGGAAGATGTACGCTTTGTTTCGAGACATTGCCCTTGGTGTCTGACTCGAACGTCTGAACCGGGAGGCAATGATTACTAGGGCTCTTTTGAGGACCCTTCCAGAAGCCATGATCTGACCCACTCGGCTGAACGGGGCCGGCCTGGCCTGAGGACATAGGGAGTAAAGCGTTCTGTCTCCTTGCAAATGCGGCTGCTTTTTGAGCAGCATCAGACTGGTTTTACCAGTATTTCGACCCCATTGAATAACGCGCGGGCGGTCTGATATGCTATTACTAGTGCATGTTAGCTCCCTCAATAATGCACTTATTTACATTGATGCTCGGGGCTTGACCACATTGTTCCCAAACTGCATATGCCCGTACACAAAAGTTTGAATGCTCAAGGAAAAATGGGTAGCCTTACGTGGATCCCAAAGACCACTCTAGTCGCCACAACAAACCAGTGTCGTAAAATGTGGCCAGTCTAACACTTAGGGGTTTTGGAAAGTAAACGCTAGCTCCAATGTCTAAAAGGCAAACCCTTTCGTGGGTAAGTCGTCTAGCTAGATGCTGGTGGCTACGTCAACATGTGAAAAAATTACAATCGCGAAACATCTAGGGTTACAACGAAGATGGTTACCAACAAGTCAACTGCGACCAAAGTGTATTGTTCAGATGAAGTACAGACGAGATCGTACAGTAAAAAGCGAAACGTCAGAACCGATCGGATAGTGCCTCATAAATACACTGGGTATAGTTTGGATGTCAGATCTCTTGTGGTCGATGAAAATCATAATAAGAAAATTTCAGTGGTAAAAACGATAGATTAGAGAACAAGAGTCATTTGAGATCGGGTTCATACGATGTTAAACCTATTCATCAGTAAAGGTAGAAGAGCAAAAATACAATAGTCCATTTTCCGAGACCCTACGAAGTGGCTGAGGTAGACACCATGACTGTAATGCATTCCAATAAATCGGGAGGTATACACAAGTACCGAATGCCAGCAAAGATCGGTGTAAAAACATTTAAAAGCTTTAGAAAGTTCTAAGTTTGTGATCAATGATCCAGATACCTGAAAGAAAGAAAACAGTGGGATCAGAGGCAGCACAAAAATGTTCTACTCTGCAGAGGAAGTTAAGATACTAAATAAAACAATTTGTCTGCTACCGAATTTATAACTACATGAGCAGAATGTACAGCAGGTCTGGTGCATTTAATTTCGTGTGCAATGTGTTTCATTTGACCGTTCACCGCCAAAACGCTTGGCTTCTTAGGTCTGATTTCAGCGCTCCTTTAGGTATGGAGAAAACACAGGTCCATCACCTAATCTGTCGAAATGTTGGTAGCTCAGGTGTGTTTATTGGTTGTCGATCTGTTCACCGAGCTTGGCAATTAGCTTGCAAACCTTTCGGCACCATGAGTGCGCATTGATGATGTCTTCTGGGTTGGTGACGACAGTTAATTAATTGCTAAGCTCGGCGAACGGATCAACAACCAGTACCACTCTATCAGTCAACCGGGGAACTTTCCCATTACTGCTCTGCTTGCAACAGCGGTGTTACAACAGAGGCCAACATACAAGAGGTGTACAGAGGGGTGGGCAGTTATGGGAGCACAGAGAAGTGTCAGTCTATTCAAGCGCCGCGGACCATCGCGCTGTATCAATGATAGTGGACGGGAAGCTCGAAACACAGTAAACAGCAATTTGAAAAATCAACTATTTGGACGGCCATGACACTACTTTTTAACCCTTAGCAGAAAATTATACCAGCGAAGGTTACTACTTTCCTAGATTCCAGCTAAGTATTAAGTACTAACCTGAGTAAATGCTTTGCTGCCGAGGTCTCAAGCCTCATTCGACGACGGCGTTCCAACCTGAAACAAGCAGAAATGAGGATATGTACTGGGACTCATATTCTAAAGGAGGCTTAATAGGTCTTAATCTGATGCATACAATCCAACACCCACAATAATAATGGTGCTATTAACAGATAAGGTAGCACTCGTGGCTGTGTACGAAAATGCGTTCGGCCCAAGGACGCACACACCAAGCTTCAAATGTTGGAACCACTGCCCCCCTCCCCACTTGGGTTGAACTTCAATATGCGAAGTGAGACCCGTGGAGCAGAGGTGCACTCAAGTGGTGGCACCGTGGAGTCAAGGCTAATTTTCTGCAGTCCTCCGAAAGGAGACTTCCCTAGGAAAACAGTTACATGTACCGAAATTTGGTTCAGCAGTAATGTTAATCCGTCTACAGCAAACAACCCTAGCGTCCCGAATGGTATCTCGATCGTAAACTCCTTGCTATGAGAGAACTAAAGGTGATAGATTTAAGGAGAGAGATCTGTATTTCGTACGTTCATCCGCTGAAGGACGGCACAGAACCCGTGTGTTTGCACTGAATGACAAATCAGATATTCGCCTCGGTGACAATTTGTAGCATGACCCGGGAAATTATCTCTATATTATACGGAATCGTCAAATTACGGGAAACTGTGAACCCGTATGTTTAGTTTCCTTGCGAGGAAGACTGGACAAGCGTAGCAGGCCATGTTCTCCGAAGTACCGATGTACTTAAATGAACTGAAGACTCTGAATCAGCAGCTTCGGAGTTGTGGGAAATTCTGGCTCTGTGGGGACACATCAAGCTGCTTGTCGCGTGTTTCATGAGAACTGTTGCTCTAGATATATGCCGAATACGGTATCAAGTTTTACTTTCGGCCATCAGTCGATTAGGATCCAAGCAACAATAATGTGAGAATGATAAAAATAGTGGAGAGGTCGGTGGGACAGGCTTCACATCCAAAGAGAACTTTCAACCATGTGCACGTGATTCATTTCTGTACTGAAGATCTCGTAGACAATACGCGGTATCAATCATGCCATCATCATCATCAAGGACAGCAACATCAGTGTTGCCACTGATGCTTCAATGCTGTACAATCAATCATAACTCTCGTTCAAACACGATCAAAGTTTTTGCTCCTTACCACTGAAACTGCCCTCCCCCCGAGAAACGACTCCTATCCAGTCCGACAAGGGACTAGCCAATGTATCTTATGCGTTCTGAGTAAAATCGGTCAATTGGCGCCCACAACCCCGTTGTCTGTCACTAAATAGCTCAGCAAATACTGGTAGTAGTAGCAGTAGTATACACCAACATACAGGCAGGCAACAGAGATCAATAAGGTGCATCAATGCGGGAACTATAGGGGATTTTCGACAGTGAAGCGAGTATCGACATAACCAGTTTTAACAACAGTGACGACAATCGGTGAGATGGGGTACTATTCTTAACCTAAATGTGACTACATCGCGCTTAGCAATTCAAAGCTTAGAGGCCATTCGAAGTTGACGGATGGTATAAAAACTAGGCGATGGGTCAATGCAAAAGGGTGTTTTCATTTTGAAACGGATCAATGCTGCGGCAACCATAAGGGAGACAGCTGAAGTTGGGAGAAAAGTAAGACTATCCGCAGTAAAGAGACCGCTGGTGGATTTCGAAAGCCAAAGAGATCGAGAAGTCTTCCGCTGCAGGCAAGAGCCGCGTCCTGTTTAAACTGATTCGACCAACCGGTCAAAAGAAACCAGGTTTCAGTGAAACAATATTTGGAAAGGCTCGACATCATGTCACTTCCTCAATCGTCGTCTTGAGCGATAGGCTGAACACTGCAAACAGCAGTTCAGCTGGTCTCCTTCAACATAACCACCAGAAGGATCAAGCGGGTCCTAATGGAACATTGACACGGGCCCACCATCAGCAACCACATCGTCATCGACAGCATGACATCAGTGTTCAACACTGATTTTCACTGCTGCACAACCATCATTTATTTGAAAGCCTTATTGTAAAGAAAAGAGTAAAGGTGGACAGGGAAGGGACTTAGTGCTAGCTTAACACAATCATTCCGAGGTGCCTACACCTCCAGACATTCACTCAGCCAATCTGGACAGAAACTGACAACAAGAATGCCACTGACATCGGTTGGCAGCCATATCTTGTAATGTCTCCAACCACGCACAGTGAGGATCACGCGGTCCCCATCCTGGAAGGCGAGTAGCACCGACAGCACCCAAGCGTTTCGTGATCTCCTTCATACTCCTCTGCAAAGTCAAGGGTTGGCCACCTCTCTGATTACGCCACTCCGAATTGGGCATGGATAACAATACTCTCTTCGGCGAACGATGACTCGGCATACGTAACACATGTCCCAACCAACGCAGCTTCTGGTGCTGGACACATTCTTCAATGGAAGTACCCGTTACACAACCGAAAACGCGCTTTCTAACTGCCTCGTTACGGATTCGCCGACACCAACTCACACGAGGTATGGTTCTGAGACAACGATCGTCGAACACCTGAAGACGTCTCAGTTCCGCTGCTCGAATAGGCCAAGTCTCACAGCCATACAACAAAACAAACCGTATTGTAGCTTGATAAACACGTCCCTTCAGCAACCGCAATCCAGCGAGATATCAATCCTCAAGTAAAACAAGGCACCCAATCCAGATGGTCTGCACTCCACACACTTCAAAGGTGACGAGGTCCTGGCAGTCTGATAACCATACTGCAGATTTCGAACGAAAACAGATTGTCAACCGAATGGAGTCCCTTGACCGTCAGCCCATATTTCAAAAAAGGCGCAAGAACGGTACACGAAAACTATCGTGGTATCCGCCTGGTATCTGTTGCATCTAAACTGCTATCTGGAATTATTTTGTGAGGTTAATGGACTATCGGGGAGACAGATTTAAGAGAACCAAGCTGGACTTCGCCCTGTTCGAGGATGTATCGACCATATCTTTACTTTTAGATGTTCTTGAACACCGCCACTCCTTCATACGTCTCACGGTGACAGATTTTCTTGATCTGAAAGCTGATATTGACTCTGTCGACGGTCAGAAACTGTGGCAGTACCTGGTGGTCAAAGATATCCCTTCCAAATTTATACCCCTTAGGACTCTGTATGCGAACTCCTGACATACAACCATGATGATGATGGTGAACTCCTGTGGGCACGTACGAGTTTACGCTAAGCTTTCGCTTGAGTTCAGCACGTCCAATGGTGTAAGACAAGGCTGTCCTCTCTCTAGACTTTCCTGTTCAACTTTGTTAATGATGTGCTGCTTGCTATTTCTCCGTCTGACCCTGAAATCTCGGAACTCGGATGCTCCCTGGATGTTCGCTCATAGGTATTGAGTATGCAGACGATACTGCTCTCCTTGGTTCAAACTCCTCACAAATTCAAACGATTTTAAGTAACCTAAATAACTCTGTCGTACAGTTTAACATGCACTTCGCACCTGCAAAGTGTCAAGTGCTGCTACAAGAAAGAGGTTAAATCAAGCCCAGACCTCATGATTGCAGACGAGCCAGTGGACACGATAGATAAACTTTTATGTCTGGACAATTGTACAGGTGAGCTGGCCGGAGATGTGACTAATCCTTGAATCGGAAAGGCCAAGGCAGCTTTTGCCAACCTCCGACACCTATGGTGCCGACGTGACGTCAGTTTGTCTGTCAAGGACAGACAGAGTTTACACTGTGGCGGTTCGATCCATATTATTTTACTTATCAGAAACGTGGTCTTTACGTGCAGAGATCACTACTTGAACACCGACGTCTCTGAAACATGTGGCCCGGTCTGATGAGTACATCGGGATTAGTAATGGTGAAGTACGCTAGATGGTACTAGGAAGAATGGACTCGCGGGCGATAGATGAATTATTCACGCTTCATAGATTACACTGGTTAGGGCATGTACTCCGCATGGCAGAAGACTGTCTGCCTCACAGAGCTCGTTTCGCCTAGACCCATGATGAGTGGAGGCGACCGAGGGGTGAACAGTGTATGACTTGGCAACGAAGTATGAAAACATTAACCAGTAAACTGAAACAGGTCGACAAATGCCGCCTCCCTGGATGGGGACCCTGGAACTTAAATCATTAATGGTCAATGACACTGGCAGAAACGGTCCAATCGCGTAGTCGATGGCGCTCGTGCATCAAAGCTATCGCCTTCAATCCGTCGCTACCAAATTTCCGAACTAACTGAACATGCCATCACCTCCAATGCTTTCCTATATGTTCCACACTCTTCCGTTTTCCGGTGATCAAAACTGTAGCAGCTGGAACCAATGTACCAATGGTACATGATTTATAGCTGATAGAGTTGAACAATAAACGGCAGAAAAAAATATGCGCAAATAAGAGAATATGAACCACTGGATTAGAGATGGGTTACAAGTATAAACGTTTCCAAGGCAATATGTGACAGCTGTCCATGATTTCAATCAACACGAGGTTAATTTCTGCGGAGGAACAATCCTTGCTGGTGAACCTTGATTAGCGTTAATTATGCGGAGTTACTAGCACCTTTTTAGAAGAAAACGTAACAGTTGTAAGAAAGCAAACTGTAGAGAAATATAAACAATATCGCCGGCCCGCGATTCAATCAATCACATACTGGCTCCTTGGATATTAGGAGGTTTGTGGTGCCTACTCCAGAGAGAATGAAAGAGTAATACTCACGAACAACTAACTTTTCTGAGCGCTATCATCTCCTTATTGCAACTGCTTTAAAGAGACGGAATTTGCTGGCATTTTAGAGGCGCCATAGAGTGATTCAAAGAGCCATATCCACACAGGTAACTTACAGTAAAGTCCTCGCAAGAGGCTGACAGCATTGTACGTGTCTGTGGAGGAGATTCAAGCAGTGATTTCCGCTTGGTTTGAGGAAAGGCACAGGCCGCGGTGACAGTATGCGGAGTTCTTCGATTTTGAGGTCCGTGGGACGGTGATGCGTCTTCCATGGAGATAAAATAATCTGTACATAATAAATCAGGTTAAATCATATGGATCAGCTCACGATCAGACTGCTGTAAGAGCACTAAATGGGATAAGTTGACCAGCAGAGCAACGAACTACAACCAAACCGACTAGTGTCAAAAGTTCTTCGTAAACATAACACCATTATGCAGATCACGTTTTAGTTCCACACACATACACTGTTACTAAACAATAATATATACGATTTACGTGTTGATGGATACAACTTGTCCATCGGTGCCGTACTTGGGTCAATGAAATGAGCGAACTGCATGCATGCTACCAAAGCGTCTTTGCTCACACTTGGGTCACCGTTAGTCAGGGATGCATCGTGCGATAGCGAAGAAACTAAGTCGACAGTAGTCAACTAAACAAGAAATATGCAAAAATACCTACCTGGGTGGGCAGTGATTTGATGTTTCTTGAGTGAATGCTTCTGAGTGTAGCTTTTGTCACATATGGAGCAAGAATGGGCTTTAACGCCTGGAATGGGAGACAAAAAGAGCAGGGTCACGCAAGCGTGCAGTTGAGCAAATCAGATCCCAGTTTTGGCGAATTACACATCACGGTTTATCCAAGAGACATCAGTGATCACATATAACAACCAACAATGAGACTTCCGCGATTTGACTACTGACCAACTTGCCAGTTGTGCAAAGGTGTGGGGCATATTCGCGCACGGATTTGGGATAGATAGGTCTGTGTGGGTGCGCCTTCCGATGAAAGTAAGCGGTGGACTGCGGTAAACATGGTCGCCTAACGATCGGAAAAATACCTTAAGTGGTAGGCACGCACGAGTATATGTAGGGTAAGCAATTGGACTGAGGGGAAGTTCTTTGAAATAAATTAACGTGGCTGTACGGCAGTGAGACACTGATGTTGCTACCACTGATGATGATTAGTACGCGCACCACTTTGGCGGCTGTGTTATCCCAGCACGTCATACATACCAGAGTAGCCATTACCAGAAACCCAGCAAGAATTGGATAGTCACGGGTTTATTCACGACGCGCTCTCAGTTTTGAACCACAAACCATACACCGAAGGTACGTTGGTTACAGCCAATGCAGTCCCAACTATCGAGGATAGGAGGAATGAAGGCGAGATAGCCAGGCAATAACCCAACCACGTCGTTGACGTTGGATCGAGCTGCTGCTCTCACATAGGGTAAACCGGGATGATTACGCATCCAATTTGATGCGAGAATACCATTGTTCGTGCGATTAGCCGTTTTGCGGTATTATTAGCGGACAATGTATCTCATCCAAGGGTCCTCGTCGGTGCTAACAGCCAACAAAACAACTTCCTTGTCCGTACCACTAAAATCTGCCTACAAATCGTACAGTGAACATCCAGGGGTCGCTTTCGTTTTACTCATGACCGGACAAAAAGGATTCTTTGAAGTGAACTGCAGTTTGTAATAAGGGTTACGTGGAATAACAAGCGCAACCGACAAATTCAGTAGTTCATCTACATGGGGGAGGTATTCCTCCCGAAACCCATTCGACGTACCTCAAACTCTTTGACCTGATGTCCCCATGAGACCTACAAAATAACTTGGAGCTACCTACGTTGAATCACTGAAAATCCTTCAGAGTTTGGGTAATAGTTTCAAAAGTAAGCGGCGATTTCAGAATACTTCCAACGGAAAACAAAGCCTATGTACAACGAAGTAACTCACCTTCGTGGACAGTTGCGATATGCATTCGCAAGTAGGATAGGGTGGAGAATTTTTTCAAACATATTGTGCACTGTGGGTTTTTGTTGCCTATGTGAAGATAAAAGCATAAAGAGAATGTTCACCGGGCTGCAACCACCGATCTTCCAAATACGAATATCTAAATCATGCCAAAATTGCAAACGCCGGCTGGAGTGAATACAGTGAAGACTGACTGTCAGACGACTAAATGGCTAACGGACACCCATTTTCGTAATCAAAGGATGCGCAACTGAAGCTCCAATGTAAACTTGGACAAGATATAATCGTGAATAACAATTGAGGGTTATTAAAATCAGTCATACTTACCGAGATGCATAGATTCATTGTGAACTCGTAGACTTGCCTGCCCAGGAAAACACTTTTTACAGATCTCGCAAGAGGCGGATTGTCCTGGTCCTGACAAGTTAGAAAAGCTCTTGAGAACCACTGTACAAAGTCAATAATTTTATCCAGATATATTACCAGAATAAGAAAATCTAAGACAATCCCCTAACTTTTGCAAGCAACGGTTCTATGAGAATAGTGTCATCAAAAGGGCTTAGCAGGCAGCCCACAGCGATCGGCAAGGTATTGACGCCCAACCCGTAGGAGCAATACGTGACTGGATACAAGAATTCTCGGTCTTCTGTTCAAAAAGCCAAGACATGCATTGAAAAACGAACCAATAAGCAATACTGGTCAATCGCATGTCATAATTGCAATCAACGGGTTAGGGGTACCGATCTGTCCTGCCCTACAGATGTAAGCTTAGGCGGCTTGGAAACCTAAGTAATCTCCAAACGTCCCCGTGGTCTGCAATAAAATGTTTTGAAATTGAAGTACCCGGGGTAACATGAACTCTACTTGGCGCTTCGAAACTGGTTGACGGTTGACCAATACTCATTTGGGTATGAAAGGGCACCGGTTGTCCACTGAAAAAGGATGGATATATCACCGAATCCCTCAGTTATGGAAAAAAAGGGATGGGAACGCCGTATTCGTACACAAATCCGGGAACCCGAGGCCGAACAAGGACTCAAAGAAGAAATCAATAGAACAGCAAGCTACTAAAAATAGGAGGCACGCCACAAACCAACAGAGAATCCGACCACGACGCAATACAGATCAAGAACGGGCCAATCAGAATCCAGGTTACAGCGCAAAGGCTGCTCTTTGTAGACTATATAAACGCAGGCACGAAGAGAAGAACTACCCAACCAAGAGCGCACTGAAGGTGTCTCCTCGAATGGTGACGAAACGTTTGCAAATCGATTGCCAAGCTCGGCGGACAGATCAACAGCCACCCGATCAATTACCAACCAATACACCCGAGCTACCAACATTCCAACACATTACCAACAAACTCGGAAATGCTCATTTGAGTGCAGGCACACAAAGCAACTACTCGGGAAATGACACAAGCCAACTCGAGGCTGACCATGAATCGTAGAAATCGCTACTAACGCGGTCGACGAAAACTAAGACCGGCCAGGAGCACTGGTCAACCGACACACCAAACCCAGACATTCGTAAGCTCATATCAACTAGCTATGGGAACCTTTTTGTAGGTGGTCGGCATGCAACCCGAAGAAAACCGCAGGGGTGAAATAGTACAAACTGTTTAAATCGGAAATGAATACGAAACACGAGCACCCTAGTGAGTAGCTCGTGTCACGGAGTATACCAAACCACGGAACCTCAATTAGGGACTGATTCCATCCAAAAAATATATTCGCTTCAGGGTAACGTGTCCGTAGATCTTCTCGGGAAACTGGTACGGTTGCGCCACCCAAGTGCTAAGCTTGCGTGACTGAATGGGTGCTGTCTCGCTGGGTCACCGCAGACGACATCAATGCGAGAACACTGGTGCGTAAATGCTGTGCAAATAATGCCAATTTACTTAAATAACGCCGTACAATGAGAAATGCAAAACTGGAGAACGAAAAGGGGGGTCTATCACAAACATATCCAGACACCCAATCAGTACTAGTATTAATTATCAACCAAACACTTGGAAGGGAACTTCCAGGTACGTTCCGTTGACACGCCAAAATCGATGTGCAAAGACGCCACAGGGAATGAGTGAAGATGTGAGCAAATCAAGCCTGATCAGTTTTCAAACAGTGTGAAATTTGCAAGTCTGCTACAAAATACCCCGTAAAAATTACGACGAAAAAGGTTACACTCACTGGCGGAACTTTCTGACAGAGATTGGAGTTCTATCGAGCTCTGTAAAAAACACAAATCCAGATTGATATTAGTCAATACAATTCATTCTTAAAAGCATTTACTATATAGCTCTAACGTTATCGCTCAGTACACCTACCGATGGAATGTCATTATCATTTCGGGAAGATGTGTCGAGTGAGAACGGAAATTCGAAAGCGTCAGCCACTTCTGAAAGGAAATAAAGTTAGTGAGATGTGGAAATAAATTGATCATAGTGCGCCTGATCACATGCCCATACGGAATTCATGAACTTGAAGTTCGACTTCTCGTCCAGGAAACTCACCTGAAACCCAGCTAGGTCTCTCGTCTATGGTATTCTCCAACTGAATGTGCTATACAACAGCTAACTCATGTTTCAGTTGGTACAACAATCGAGACATAGGAGTGTAGTTTCATGCAAGAAACTACTCAACAACCTTGAGTAGCTTCTTCTAGGTAAATATACTGCGATATCTCGAATATCATACCAAATGAACATGAAGGAGCTTTTGTTCAGTACAATCAGTTGATGAATATCATGAACGACAAATTCAGCTGGGTTTCAGGTGAGTCTCTCGTGGAAAACAAATTGTTATGCAAATGTGTTTGCAAACTTGCTGCAATTTGGGTTCAGAGAGAACATAAGGTTGACTAAAACTCGGAGTTCGCGCCTACCTGATGAACCCCAAGAAAGACGAAAGCGGTCGTGGGTTATCGGAGTTGCTAATAACCTTGGCAGCGGATTTCTTCATGATAATCATCATCATCATCATCGTAGTGCTAGCTTACACAATCATTCCGAGGTGCCTACACCTCCAGACATTCACTCAGCCAATCTGGACAGAAACTGACAACAAGAATGCCACTGGAACCGGTTGGCAGCCATATCTTGTAATGTCTCCAACCACGCACAGTGAGGATCACGCGGTCCCCATCCTGGAAGGCGAGTAGCACCGACAGCACCCAAGCGTTTCGTGATCTCC
>NW_008751688.1:1705748-1716976 GCF_000715545.1 Opisthorchis viverrini | reverse complement strand
CCGATGTGGCATGAGTTTATTTGTGTATGTGCAATTCATGGTTATATGTGGGCTGGGATACTGCCAGGGCGCCCACACCTAGACAGGAGGACGATTAGGGTCCTCAACCAAAGCCTTTGGCTCAAAAGCCTAACCAAAAGGCAGCGGTGTTTGGCGGGGAATGCAAATGCATTACCATTTCTACAGAACAAGTCGCCATATGTTCCAACCCCTAACCTGGAGGGCCAGGAGACTGTGTTCGTCAGACCTCTAACCATTGAACAGCCTGGTGTGAGAGAGTGTGAGTGTCGTGGGACACTCTCCAGTATAGCTCAATGGATCGTTGAGGTGCGCAAACCGTCACACCACGGTAAGGTCCAGTCTCTTCATGATAATAAAAACTTACAGTTTCGTCCGCTTAGGGAGGTTGTCGCTGCAACGCTTTTGTGTCTTTGATCAAAAGGCGATCGATTTGTCTCACAATTTGGATGACTTTTAAACGCAATGGTAGTTGGTTATAGTATAAAATGGTCTCCATGTCACTGGCAACTAACCGAAGTCAAAACTGAAGACAAATAAGCTTGGTTTTCGAATTTTCGGGACCGAAGCAAAACCGGATAACTTATTATTATTAAATGAAGACTAACTCTGCCTCGGATCATATTGCGGTGGTTCAAGACATGCGGTTTTGGAGTTCGAATTGAGAACTGACGGCTAGTTAAGATGTTTACAGCTCAAGAATATGCCTTCGGAATACAAGTAGCAAAGCACTTTGTCTAGTTTGGTCACAATTGTGGACAGACGCGAAGATGAGCTTTCGGAACGCCTCGTCTTTTGAAGGCCGACATGGGGCGGTAAGGGTTTGAATTTTCTCACGTCCGTGCCTACTGTGTGCAAAAGTGCTCCAGTAAGAGCCTCATTCTATAGGACTAGACACAAGTTCGATCTAGAATAGTTGAGAAAAATCATTAAAAAGGCTTATTTCCAATGGCTCTCCGAACGATGAACTTCTCCGTATGGAGATGGCCGGTTGGCATTCGATATCAAGTAAGAATTCACTCCAGTCCTGAGACAAGTCTACAGCACCATTCAATGTCCACTCATCTACAGCATCACACCTGTTTTTCAGAAGCTTGACGAAGTTCACCAGGTTTCGCTGTCGTTCACCCGACCTAACAAGTAATTTGTGGTTCCATAGTCAGTTATATCGGCAGGGCAGATCGACGCCAACGAGAACGCGCAGCAAAGCAAACATCAACGTACATACCTCGGACAATATGACTGTCGCCAAGGGGTCACACCGCGACCCTAAATGTTCTATTGTTAGGCTCAAACTGAAAACTGGCCACCGAATCTATCCAACACCTATACTCAAAGAACTGCCATGTGGGCCGTCGGTGAGGCGTTGCTAATCCTAACCCATAAACCAGTGCTGTGTGCGCGAATGCATTTGGTTACCGTGTCTCCAACCACATGACAAACTTTCACATATACATATCTGCCCGTTCGACTTTACGGGTAACTCCTTTTTTGTATGACCCGCAAGCTCCAGGCCTGAGTGAAATGTGTCAAGGGCTCGTGACACGTTCTCTAGCCGTACGGATGGAAAAAGAGGTCTCTGTTAATTCTTTATGATGTGGAAGATTGGTGTTTGCTACCCATTGATTTATGCGCTGGCTAAGGATCCATCGAAAATGGCTGCAAAGGTAACAGCTAAGCCAGATATTTCCGAAAGAGATTTTGTGGATTGCATTAGTCCAGCAGAACCTTAGCGAAAGCAGTTCATTGGAAATGTCTAAATAATGGAAGCTCGGGTGAGCTAAGCGGCTACTGACCAGGTAACCGCTGATCCGACTTACAAAACGAAACGTTTGCAAATCAACTGCCTAGCTCGGCGAACCTATTAAGAGCTAAAAGACACCCATTGTACCTTATACGAAAAATGAAGTCAAATACGGAGCACTGTGAAATACCCACCGATAAAACACTTTATGTTTCTGGAGCTGTCTCACCTTACTTAAGAAATAACCTAATCTGTTTATTGATTAGTTAGGCCAAATGTGTTGGTAGGAACTAGAATTGGTGAACAAATTACCTCCGTTCAACGTTACCTCTGAATAAAATGCTGGGTAATTATAGTTGGAAAGGTAAAATTTAGAAAAGTGAGAGCAAATCACCACTTGACTGTTCTATAGTGTGTATCCCCTTTACTAAGCTACCAGTTACTGACCGGAAGGTCTGTGGATCGAACCTGACCTGTGCCTGTCGGCTTTTTCTGTCTAGGTTTGGGCAACCTGGTCAATATCCCAGCCCTGGTGCTTCCTTCCAGTGATATGAGGCTGAACGGTTGTCATTTTATTATTAGGTACCCATAGCCAGCTTGAGTCTGAGTAGTGGATTTGTACGAAGGTACAGCGTACGACAGTTTGGCGATTTTGTCACGTGACAATACAACCAAGCCGGTCTTTGATAGGCTGTCCTTTCCTTCTAAGCAACAGTCTGCCTGTTTGGATAAACGGACAAAGAATCAGAACGAGTTCAGGGCTGCAGTTGTTCGTTCGGTTACGGTGTCTAACTGACATGAAATATTATTACATCATGATACCACTGGGTTCTTAGTACCAACGCCCCTAACTAATTATCAGTATAGGGTTAGTGCAGCCGAGTAAATCCTCACTCTTCGTTAATTTTTCGTCACTAAGTGGAACCTAGAACACGTCCTGAGATAATCATGTCAACCTGACAGGTTGAACAGAAAATTTGCCGTGGTTTATTTGCACCACAATCGTCATGTTTGGGCAAGTTGAGTGATGAAAACTATCCGCAGTATGAATCATTTCCATGTTTTCTCGTGTGGTGGGAGATCCAGTGGCCCGTAATCCTGACAGAACCAAATCGGTCTTTCGTGTGGGGATATCCTTCGGCCCTTTGATTACTCTCAATAGATTTTAGGCTAGTCACTACAAAGACTGAGCATCAACCAACATAAAAATGTGGTGCTTCACGTTTCCTTATTGCAAGGCAAAACAATGCATGAGCCTTTCCTATGTTCATACGGTTTTAAGTAGGCACCTGGACCGGAATGACAGTATCAGTAGCCATTGACTGACCAGTAGATACTGACTTGCCATCGGGATATCAAACCGACCTGAATGGCGCGGTAATCAGTATCCTCCAAAAAGCTGGGGGAAGTGAGATATTATGCTGAAACTAGGAGTAATTGGTGGAATACACCACCTCTCCGGTTTCGTAACGCAGTGATAACAGCAATGGAGAGTAACCCTAAGAGATGACGATATACTGAACTGAGGCCTGAGCTCCAGTCAGAACAAAAGGGATCATCTCGATGAAAATCCAAAAAACTAAGGGGTTGTCACATTGCATTTATACGCAGAAGTGCTTTTGGTCTATGCACGGGCAAAATACTAAGAATCTTAACAGTAGCATGAATTTGGCTTCTATAGTAAATCACCGTCACCAAGGTCATCAAAACCAGAAGACTGGTATTCCATTTCCGTAAAACCATCTCATTTATCTGGAGGGAAATGCACAAAATGGGATAAGAGTTAAGAATACGGACCAGTTCGTGTTATGAGAAGACTCAAGTAATAGGTAACATGTCATTGAGACAGCTAACCGCACTATGAAGCCTCTCTTAATCGTCATTATATGGCTACATATTAACGACCATCAACAGGAATGCGTGAGTATTCAGAAGCCTCATGGACTAGCCGAACCACCGGATCAATGGCATCTATAATTTTTCGACACGCTTCCTAGATACTTTCACGGGTTAGCTGGAGGAACGGGTTAGGTTAGAGGAACAGCGGAATATAATTTTACTTTTGGCATACATAAAGTTAAATGAGGATCCTTGTCTGATCCCAGGGAGGCGAGTCTATCAAGCACTCATCTGAGTGGGTCTACTGCTTTGTAATAAACATGTCATATATTCTTGAACTAGGCGGCAGTAGCTGAGTGCTTAGCTAAACAGGTGAAAATCGTCAAAGCGCAAAAATAACGTGCTGGTTTACCTTGATGCACAACTCTTATGTGGAGGTGCAGCGATCGTATTGTGGTAAATGACATTCCACAGAGACAACACAGACTGAATTGCTCATCTGAAAAATAAAACATGAAGGTGAGCCATGCGCCTCTGAAAAATCAAACTTTCACACACCCACGCATACATATTTCCACAGACCCCAAACTATATGAGTAGCAAATGTTTTAGCTCGAAGTGTCAAAAAAAGACGGGTATATATTCCTACAGTGTACCACCACTTAACATCAAATGAAACAATAATGCGTAATCTGTCACCGCTAATCTCCAATGAATGAAACTCAAAAAACGTCTCATTTATATATGACTTTAGATATGAACGACACACATTGAGGTACTTGGCTCCATATCAAAACGTCCATATCAAAAAACGTTCAGAAAGTGGTGTCACAAGTCATCGCCCACAGGGGGTAATACCATTAACCTTAGAAGCCGTAAGTGGCTCACCACTTCAAATCGTTGAATCACCTAAAAAATGCAACGACATAAACGAAGACAATAATTTGTTCCGGGCCAAAAATCGGCTTGCTTTTAGAAAATGTTGCCCTCAATTTTCCCAGATTGATACAAAAACAAGTTACCGTGCAAATCAATTCGTCTTGAAGTTTGTGAATTATTGTGTGCTTTCATTTATCATTTTTACCAGGTCTGTCAACAAACATTTACTACTTATTCTGTACTTATCCAAAAAAAACACGCTGGAAATACTTTGAGGTCAACGGGGCATGGCCCATGTGTGCACTCAGATATGCTTGTTTTGATGAGCTTGAGGAAATGTCCGTGGGTATATCGGAGTAATCTGACAGGAATTAAGGTTACCCATGGGCTATGGCAGTGAAGCATCAGCGCTGAAAATTGATGTCATGCTGGCGAGGGTGATGATGATACCCATGGGCGGTCACATTCATATGAAAGATGCAGTTTACGGTAGCCAACAAGATTAAAAGATAGTGCTCGTTCGCATTTCTTCAAGGCAAATCACACGGCAAGCTTACACGGACTTCTCTCCACTCCGTGTGGTGAATTACGCAAAACATGCAACCCAAGAAGTCAAATAGATTTCAAAACTATTAGAGAAACATGCGATAAGTCAGGCCAGTGAACCTATGTATATAAACTCGAGAACATTCTAAACTATAGCGACGACGACTTTCAATTTTATATCATATCTCTATATGCTGGTTTGCCAACTGGCAGTTGCCTTTGTGGTTTGCGGGGGCGAGAGGACTGTGGTAAGACCGCGAATTTGCTGATTGGAAGGTCCGTTGTTCGAAACCGACCTCTGCTTTTCGGCTTCACTTGTATAGGCTTGGGCAACTTGGCAGTATCCCAGCTTCCTATTGGCGGTATGACAGTTGGGCACCGAAAGGTGCTACAGTAGAACGTTTTTTGGTAAACCACTTGGTGTAAAACATCACGGTGTAGGATCGAACATCGCTTGATACGCGACAGCTTGTGAGTGACTTAGGAACTCAGCTACGCACAACAATCAATAGTGAGGACAAAAACAGCCTTTTTTTAAAAAAAAAAATAGTATTGGTTCCCGGTTATGCCTTAGCTGCCTCCGATCACAAGTTCTCCCTAATTGGGAAGCAATCGGCATGTACATCAATGCGACTTATGTTGTCTAACTAATGAAGTCCATGCACCATGTGCAATGTATTGCCCGATAGCACATGAACGATAAAGCACAGAATCAGGGACAATTCGAAAAGCAGCTAACAGCACCGATACAAAGCAGTGAGCAAGTTCGTCACTAATATAACCTGGAAACAACCAATGCGGTTGGGTTGGGAGTGTTGATAATCCAGAAAACCCGTTTCAATCCGGCAGAATGTTATTCTATCGCTCACTAAACCCTCGTGTAACAGATGAATCCAGTCAGGGACGATCTGTTAGAAACAATAGAAAAATAACTCTAAATTTTGTCTTTTGAGTTTTTCCACGCTGCTCCTAGCGATGTGCATGAATCAACATAATGAGTTTTGGTTTCGACCGACTCGGCCGTTGAACAGTCGCACTTTAGGTGATGAACATTTGTTCTTTTATCCAGAAAGGGCTATTAGGACCTTGGTCAAATTTTCTATAATACCTGTGTGAAAAAAATTTATGGATTTAAAGCCACGATGTCGATACTTCGTTATCAACAATTCGGATAAAAATATTCGGCAACCAAGGCTAAGAGATTCTAGGTAATTGAGATACGGAAGTGTGTTGCATTTAACGAACATGCTTGTCAGGATTGGATCCAACTAGTTGCATAGTACGGTCGCACTCTGCATAACGACTGAGCCTGTAAGCCGGTTAAAGATTATTTGCAGTTTTTTGCAGCGCAGTTTTGTTGGCTTCTATGGTTTAGAGTCACAGACTGGAAAAAGCGCACGATAAAAGCAATTACACAGAAGGCACGCAACCTCTCGCCAAACACAAACCAAAAGTCGGAAAGGTTAGTGTATCTACCATGTACAAAAAACTGTGCAACGTATTGCTTCCGAGTCTCCCGTGCCCCACCTCAAAATTAGGGCAGGTGAAGTGGATTTTGCTGACCCGTTTATCTACCTGGACAGGTGTATAAATCGTGACGGCAATGTGAGAGTAGTCAATGCATGGACTATCCAACCGCAGGCATCATGGACTTGCGTCATTGATGCCGCCAGGAATGAATCTGGGTGAACCTAAACAGTCGTGCATAGGCCACTGTGAGAGCAGTCACCATCATCATCATCGACCGACGGACATCAGTGTTCAACACCGATGCTTCACTGCCGTACAACCATGACTTATTTGAAAGCCTTATTGTAAAGAAAAGAGTAAAGGTGGACAGGGAAGGGACTTAGTGCTAGCTTAACACAATCATTCCGAGGTGCGTACACCTCCAGACATTCACTCAGCCAATCTGGACGGAAACTGACAACAAGAATGCCACTGACATCGGTTGGCAGCCATATCTTGCAATGTCTCCAACCAGGCGCAGTGGGGATCACGCGGTGCCCATCCTCGAATGCGAGTAGCACCGATATAACCACTGTGCAATTTGTATGCGGTTTTTACCGCTGAAAAATTAGAATGATGACTGTATCATCACCATTTGCTTTCACGAATAACTGGCCTCACACTACTCGAGATGTGAATATGCCGCCGGCAGTAGTTTCTGATGACACAGGGCCAAAAGCAGTTTAAAACTCGTCTGGTCCTCCCAGTGACTATCGATCCTGCATGTAAGCAGCAACGTTTAGCTGTAACACCCTTTCAGTTAGGCCAAGTCTCACAGCCATACAACAAAACAGCCCGTACTGTAGCTTGATACACACGTCCCTTCAGATTCAGGGATAAACCATTCTGACGCAATAGGTCTCTCAAGTTAGCGAACGCAGCTAAAGCCTTGCAGATTCGTGCATTCACCCCATTTGTCACATTACACAATCCAAGATATGTAAAACGCTCCACAAATTCCAGTACCTCTCCCTGGATTGTAAGTGGCGTGTTCAGTAACTGCACGTCCACGAGCATGACCTTATACTTTGTAAATGTATGAATGGATGACGGATGAAGTCGACGTACAGACCTCTGGTTAGAATTGCATTCGCCAAACTGGCACTTATAACATGAAAACTGGACATCACCCGGTCTCATAATGCGTTACATCGCCGTTCGGCGGAGACCTAGCAACTTCGGGTGAAGGGGGCGTGATATATTCAGTCCTCCGACCACGTGTCTCAGAACCACAGCTAGGATAGGAATCAGCGAATTCACGAGGCAATCAGGATAGGGGTCAACGGTGAAGCAGGTACTTCACTCAAGGAGTGCAATCACCATTACAAGCATACCGGGTAACTGTCTGTTGGGAACGATGATTCCCGTGTCTGCTCCGATGGGATGGCAATCTACGATTGAACAGAACATGGCGCCGTATTGAGTACGAAAATTCCATACGTCCGATTACGAAGATGGGGCCATCACGACCATCCATGTGCTTGACTAGAGGCCTTGAGCGATACGGACATCACTGGCATTGATGTTGCCAGCTTCTACCTTTCTTGTCTGACTGGCCGAGCAGCCATTTCTAATGTATGTGGTAGGCTAGTCGAAGGTCCTCTCCCTGTCTCATTCCTTCTCCCCAATTCAACGCTTTATCCTAATAAATTTGCATGGTTGTGCCGCCCTAAAGCGGAAGATATCTACTGCTGCCGCTGTCACCGCCGGCGAATGCTTAATCAACACGTAAGCAAACGAAGCAGTTAACCAACGAAGCAGTTGTCCAAACAGAGACTTCTCCTCGACGTGACACATCACAATTGATCAGAAGTGCACGATCAACACTTTTTTACAGCTTTGAAATTAAAAAATATTGTCAGAGCGAATAATTTTCGTTATGTATAAATGATGAAGTTAAGCTTTGAAATATATAAACCTTAAAGCTTAACCAGGGACGCAAGACGTTATGGATCGAACTTCAACATCTCATTCTAAAGTTCAGTGAAAGCCCAACGAAACCAACTTAGCATACACTCATCAGATTAGATTAGGAAAGGAGGTCCATCAGATTTCCCACAAATTACAGGCTGACAGCTTACCTTGAACATCATCTCCATCAGTTAACGAAGCACAGGTCTCGCTACCGTGACCAAAGCTCTATAATAAAGTAGAAATTAGAAAATAAAATTTCTCCCCCAGTTAACGAACCACATTATCCAAAAGCGTATTCATCATGCTCTCGAGGTTCCGAATACCCGCCGCGATCACCGCATTTGTAACCTGCGCTTTAAGTAGACGGACTAAACAAAATGTCCAATGGGGCTCGTAGGCCCATCGTCAAGTAGGACGTCCGAGGCCAGTAGATAACAGACTTCATCTCAGGGGCTAAAAGAGAGGCAAGAGAACCGGGCCATGTTTGTCGGCTTTTGTGGAGAGGGAGGCTGGCATTGGAGGGTAATCATAACTCCAATCGGTTTTCAGCAAATGACATGCAAAAATAAAGAAGAGGAGACAGAGAAGACTTTCACGGATTCAAGGATTGATACACAGGATCAAGGCTTTCGTCCAAGTTTCCCGGGTCGGTTTTTTATCTTATCGTTCAGCGGCTGTCGTTCACCTGAAAGGCAAAAGCGACATAAGGGCGCAGTGCCCCTATTTACGTTCTCAGCGCGGGGTGGTATGGCCAGCGGCTTGAGGCACAATGCTTTTCTCTGCAGAACCCCCGCGGGTGAAATAAAAACTCCAAAGTCAAAATGTTGCACTTCTTTGCATATATGCTCGGGCTGAAAATCCCCTCATCTGTCGTCATTTTTTGCGATTTGTTTAATCGATCTCTTCTGAAAATTTTTGGCGCACATTCGGCTTTGAACTTTGTCTGCTATGGCTTCGGAAGTGGCTTTCGTTGAGAAATTTGTGGGTTTATCGTTTTCATCCTTTACGGCATTTGAGAAGACCTTAAATGAATACATGAAGGATAACTGTGGTATTTGTGCGCTCATCCAGTAATCGAAGCACCAACGCTATTTTGCGTTACGAATGGGTGTACTACAAATGCAGCAGGCACCCTCCAAGACAAGCCGTGGAATCCGAAGAAGCTGGTAAGTAGAGCGTACTTTCTAATAAAAAAGTACGCGAAGCACTAGCTGTCCAGTGCGGTTTTGTCTACGGGGGCAAAGGAACCAACTGTCAGTGACGTATTTTCTGGAAAACAACCACAAGCTCTCAGAGTTTCTGAACGATCGGCCTCCAGTTAATCGACGCCTAACCGAAGACGAGTCAGGTGCTGAGATATGGAACGCCGTCATCTGAGGTGTGGCAGTTTGTGGCGGATGAATTCGGAAAGATTCCTACCACTAAGGATATACACAACTACTGCCGGAAGTGTCGACTGGCTGTGTTGAATAGGTGCCGCGTGGTTGGGTTTTAAGGTAGTAGATGATATGCTTTCGGTCCTGGCAAAACTTCGGGAGACCGGACGCGTCCTTGTGTGCCAGGGAGAGGAAGGTCAATATAGCCACACATGTTTCTCCCGATTGCAGCGGATAGCGTTATTCCGACGCTTTCCAGATGTAGCAAATGAAGACGGAACGTATGCAACCAACAGCCTTAGGTAAGCTTAGTAAAGCATCTAATATTCGGCATTTAGATATAAACTATACACATTCTTGATAACGGACGGCATGGGAACCGGGCGTCCGGTCATGTATGCGTTCGTAAAGAGCGAGCAGTTTGTTCCCATGCGTAAAATGTTCGGCTTATTCAAAGAAATGATGGGCGAAATGTATCCGGTCAGGGCCTATGTAATGGACGAGTTGGCGGCGCAAATGCTTGCGGCAAGATTCGTGCTCGGCTGACGTTATCACCAGAAAATGGGCCATACACGCACAGTCCGGAATGGTCCGTTTCGGTAATGTGACCAACAACCGATTGGAGAATGCAAACGGGCGCCTTAAAGACCGGGTGCATCACTCCTACACGTTGGAGCATGCCATTCAAAAGGTGTCCCGGCACGCCGAGTGGCTCGTGCGGGAGTTTGAGATGCATACGTCGTACCGCTGCGACAAGTGGCAAATCCTGGAGGGTAACGCCTACGTTCTAAGCGTAGTCTGTCGAATGACGACACATGCGTGCTCTCACTTTTTGAGGCACTTGGGTCCGCGACCGCCGCGGCTGCCGTATGAAAGTGTCGGAACAAACAAGCTGAGGTCGAGCTCCGTAAACTAACCTATAGTTTGTGGTGCAAACACCCAGATGCTCCTAGACTGTCGACACCTGTGCTGGAGAATGCACATGCCCTTTCTATCAGGCGATGTGGCTCCCCTGCGTACACCTGTTCTCTATATTTCGATATCAGTCCGTTCCGAGCAGTAAGTACTATCCATCATTGACTTTTTTTTGGCTTGGTTCCCAATTCACCAACGATGGCTGTTGGATTACAACCTACCGGAAAAAGATGTACACCAAACCACCGCCGACAGCTTCGTAAACAACTGAATCGAGTGGCGGATAAGCTTCAGAGGCTGGAACCTAGGAGGGCCACCGCCATATTCAAGCGGTAGATTGCTAGGGACAAATCGTGCTGCTTCAGGCCTCAAAGTCTGCAACCGACGACTTGCCGTTGGTGATCGAGGATACTGCAGCTCAACCCATATTTCGGTCTGGAAACGCTGACTTGGGGTTCAATGTGCCGGCCTACTACTACCAGTGACCA
>NW_008751688.1:1671128-1696924 GCF_000715545.1 Opisthorchis viverrini | reverse complement strand
ATTCGCTCACTTAAACAAATCACCATAGTTACTGACTTCCAATAATACGGGCGCATATACATCATACATAGACATTCTACACTATGAAGTAGCAAGTCTGAAAATGCCGCAGGTTTCGGGAAATCAATCTCATTGTGCGAATAGCCAGCGACGGTAGTATGCTTACCAGCGCGGAGTTTCGCATAAATAAAAGTCTAGTAGTGCTTTGAACCGGGTTCTAGAAGGAGCGTGGACAACCGTCGGAGGAAGGATTTTCCACGCGGCTGCCACCTGAGATCAGAAAAAATTGTCTAATGAATTTGTGCGTTTTGAGCTTGAAGTTTTTCTTACCATGTCCCCGCCGCGTGTTTGTTGGGTCAATGGCGGAAAACCTCTTGTCCAAGCACTGTTCAAACAAAGCGTAAGCAACAATAAGACCCGCTGTGAGAAAGAGGTCAAGTACCGCGAGACGCGTTTTGTATTTCACGGATTCGAGACCCGCGAAAATACTTGTAGCGGCTCACTAGACACGTCCATTGAGGGTGACGTTTTTTGTGCGTACTGAGTGGACAACTTGGTTGGCGTGTTCAAGGGGTGGTCTGACGTAGGCCCCATAGAGCATTTGGAATTCCATGCGAGTAGTACCAGACAAGATGCGTCGGATCATCCATAAATTGGCGAATGTCTTTTGGGACAATCGCTCATGGAGCAGTGAGGAGGACGGGTTTGGGAGACCCAGATACCCAAATCCTTTTTGTCACCCAGCTGTTCTGTTCCTTTCTCACAATGCATGACAAAAGCACTCGCTGAGTCTTCCCCAAAAGACATATGGACGCAGTCTCCATCATTCGGAGGAAGATGTCTGTTCAACGACCACATTTTTGCAGCGTCTACAACAATTTGGAGGGCACAGGCATTGGAAATCCAGAATTTCAAGTCGCCCTCAAAAAGCATAAATGGGCTTGCGAGAACACCTGAAAGATCGTTGACGTATAGCAGAAACGGCAGCGGATCCAAAACGGAGCACTGATGAACTCCGATTGAGACCGACGCTGGTGAGGGGTGGCTAGAACCTACCTTCATTCGGAATGATCTGTCTAGTAGGAGTGCCTCGGTCCGGTGTAGGATTCTCCCTCGAATCAGGTAAGACTTGAGTTTGTGGAGCGGCGGGATATGTGGGACTCTACCAAACGCTTTTGAGAAGTCGAAATATGTGGCATCCAATATGATTCTCTCGTCCTTGAGTTGGGTTAAGCCACCCATAAGCACGAGCATGTTTGTCACACAAGAACGGTTTGTAAGAAATCCGTGTTGAGCTGCAGATATCAGGTATCTGGAAGTTAGGTTATCCAGGGTAGCCTGCTTCAGAATGCGTTCCCTCACCTCGCACGTCGCGCCAGTGAGTCTTATAGGTCTGTAGCTGCCAGGCGATAGTAAGCCACCAGTTTTGTACTTTGGAGTGACAATCGCTTCCTTCCGAGCATAGGGAAGGTGGCCTTGGCTTTCTTAATTAATGGGTCACTCCATTACAGTGGTTTGAGTGAGCGGGTCCGGGACTGTTTAAGGCGATATGTGGTGTTTTGTGTGTAAGCATTATGGACGAGAATCTAAAAGTCACTATCGGATCCTGTGATGCTTTCATCTCTGCTGTTCCATGGTGTAGGCACCCCTGCAGAGACATTAAGCTGTCTATACAAATTTCCCGCACATATTTACCTTCACCACTTACCTTAATATTCCTGTCGCTGCATGACACTCAGGTAACAGCACACGCTCCCATTGAAGTTCCGCCAGCATTTTAAGGTACCTGCACCTCTAAGTGCTCAGTCACACATTCTGGAAAGAGACTGACAGCACCAAAGCCACTGACAATATCCAGTCGCCATTTTTCGAAACCTCTCCAGCCAAGCGCTGGAGAGGTCAGAGCAATCCCATCCGGAGTGCGAGTCACTCTAAGAACATCAAGATCCTTTGTAGTCTCTTTCATACCTTCCGTCAGATCACATACTGTCCAACCTCGCTGTTTGTGATATTGTGACGAAGGTATGGAGAACAACTTTTGTCTCGAAATACGTATGCAATGACCGATCCATTGCGGTTGGTTGTGCTTGATGTTCCCGTGACAAAAATACCTGCTGCACTAATCACGTAGTTAGTGGTCCGTCAAAGCCGCCCAAATACAGCAGCACCTTTGCAGAGTTGGCGGTCAAAAACCTGATAGGCCCGTGGCCATCCAGCCACCCACATACTTGATTGCTCAGTTCATAGTCGCTCCCTGGATCACGACGCTTGTCCTTTTTTCATTCAAACCAAGTCACATTGAGGTGAATCATCGGACATCGATTGTCTGTACCGTCTAGTGAGCGTAGCAGCAACTCGTGCTAACACACTCCCGTAGACGTCAGCGGACCTACATAAAGGGAAACCAAACACGGTCAGCACCCACAGACTCGTGTGCGCGCAGGGAGCAAGGAGTCAGCCAAACACTCCAAGTCCACGCATATTTGTTGAATACTTGTAGCAGCTAAACTGCGGAGAAAACACGTTCCCGCCGTCCGGACTTTCACTAAGGGACTCTCGCATACGATAAGTTCCCTTTTGACTTGCTCCACATTTTATATTGCCTTTGTCTTATACACGCCGCAAATCGCTTCTGCAAAACACCGCCAACCACAGTGAAGAATTTTATCGGTGCACACACCTGAGTTTTGTTATGGCTATCACCACATGTGCACTAATAAGCCCCCCCACGTTTTCCGTCCGCGGGGGCCACTCCTCGCGGCCATACAAAACAGCCCATTCTAGCATGGTGAACACGACCGAGCAATATGCTTTTTTCACGCAATAAGTGCCTCGCATAGGAAATTTTGTTTCTGGTATTCGAGATTCGTACGCTGAATTCATTGGACGCACTTCTGTCAACGAAATACAGCAGCCGAGGCTGGCGAGATTCCCAACAACCCTTGTGGATTACCCTTGAATTCCAAGGTTTATCTTCAAGGGCTGCACGTTGTGAAGCGCGACTTTGCACTCTGAAGGTAACAGACGCCTCCCGAAATATAGCATGATGGCAGTGACCCTATTCAACAAGGCATGTAATGCGCGTTCCCTTCGAAAATGAGTGGATGTCATCTACGCACTCTGCATCTCCAAGGTCCTTACAGCCAAAAACTCAAACAACGGGGTTCTGAAGAACTGTCAGCGCTCACCCCATTGTTTAATCAAAGACGATGGTGAGCAAGAATGGAGAGTGGACAGCTTTGTACAGAGGAGTTTGTCGGTCCTTAAAGAGAGGGTGATGATATCGCCTTGTCCACCACCCTTCTTGGTATGCACGGGCGCCCAGTTTCACCTGACATCGGATGATGTATCGAGTTTGGTTGTGTTTTCTACAAGGAAATATTTGTCCACAAGCTTTCTGTAAAGCAAAAGTCCTACCAGTTCTTACAGTTCGGATGAGATTGGCCGGGGTGTGCCTCAGTGTGCAGTAACCATTAGTATACGGAATCGGACAATCTTGGAAGTGTCGGAAAAGCAAGTTCCGGTAGGTTAGTTTGATTTTCTTTCTAACGAGCTTCTGATGAGCTCAGCAAGGTGTGCGCGTTTTGCGTAGACACAAAGAACGCAGTAGAGGGCAACAGCGGAAAAGTGAAAATCTGAGTTCATATTGGCATTCTAGATGGGGTGGCAAGCAGTGGTAACGCGGGTTGGTGCGGTCTATTTGGGGTCATTGATGGGAAACATGTTGTCTGCTGATTTTCCCGCTCTAGAAAAGAGCACCGCAATTAAAAATGCTGTGAACCTGTTCACGATACCAGCGAGTGATACACCGGATTGCGGGTGTCGACCAAGCTTCCTGGGTGAACTTGTTTTTGTCGTTCTGGGGATTCTGTTACCCAGAAAGGCGCGAGCAAAAAACGAGTGTGTTGATGCTAGTTTTGTATTTAGCAATCGGTGGTAAACTCGCGGACTCAACCAAAAAACGTCTGTGAGTGATTTAACCTGGGTACAGAACAGCGTGAACAACGCGACAACTACCCGAAATGAGAAAACTGTTTCAAATTGGTATCGATGTGAGCTCGTGTGTACGTTTGGTAAACGGTGAAGTACATGTTAACGAAACGCTATTCACACAGGGCGAAACTATATATTAGTTTGGTGTTTCTTTTTCTCTCTTCGGAGGCAACGGTATCACGGGCAAACGGTTGAGCACCGCGCGGGGCGTTCCAGAAGTAATGGCGCTCTGTGTAGACACTTCGGTTGGCGTATTCGAAAACAGGTCCGAAGAACACTCAACATAATATCTGGGAGTTTCTACAGGGGTGGGGAGGAAGGTGCGCCGAACCATTTGTAAAGCCGTGGAGAAGTTTTGAGCCGATTTTTCTTGTGAAGTGAGATATCTGGGAGTTTCTACAGGGGTGGGGAGGAAGGTGCGCCGAACCATTTGTAAAGCCGTGGAGAAGTTTTGAGCCGATTTTTCATGGTGAAGTGAGAAGGGCGTACCTGAGGGGAGCCAGACAACTAAATCATTCAGGTATCTATCCTCGAAATATCTTTTGGTCCATTCTCACTATACGCGAAAAAGGCATTTTCTGGGCGTGATATCAGTATTTTCTCCAGCTTAGTACTCGGTTTGAACCTCCCAAGCTAGTGTTCTTGTTGAAAACGTCCTCCAGAGGTGCTCAACGCACATTATCGCCCAAAAACAGGTCAAGAGCACCTAAAAACGCTCCCTATGTGAGTTAGATGCCAGGACATCACTGAGAAAGTTCTGACGCCTTCTGAATGTGGCACTGGCAGCTGAGAAAGCGGCAAATACTGGGTCATGATTGTCTACCTCCAACCACAGCTGACCTTGATGCCGGACCAGCAAACGCCCCCTAACTTTTGACCAATCTTGTGCGGGATACGGTTCTCGACCGTAGCGGCGCCTAACTGCGAGCTGTGAGGCCGTATTTGTGCGGAATTCCACTCAAAATTGGGTCTCCTCCGAATGACAGCTGGACGCACTTTGCGGCATTCAAAGGAAAGTGCCAGTCCCGCGACCATTGCTTCGCGGCGTCGACATTCATTTGGAGGACACCGACCTTGGGAATCCAGGATTTCAAGTCGTCGGCAAAAAAGTAGACGTAAACTTGAAGGAACATCTGAAAGGTCGTTATCGTATACCATAAACAGAAGTGGTTCACAAACAGTGTTTCGAAGAGCTCCAATATAGACTGGTGCTAAAGCAGAATAGGTGGAGTGTACTTCCAGGCAGATGTACTGTCTGCGGCTGATGCTGATGAAACAATTTCTCGTTAGTTCGTCCCACACGAATTGAACATGCACTATAAATACCTCATTTTCGACTGTATGGCTATGCACTAGTTTCTCGCTTTAGGGAAATATTGATAGCTAAATATATCAATGGACATTTTGAAGGAATGGGCGGGGATCGTTGCCAAGTGACGATAGATTCGTAGCTGCAGTGGTTTATGATATTTGTCCGTTACTCTAGTTGAGGAAGGAAGTAAAAGGTCCTTTATCCCCTGACTGAAAGTCCTGCGCCGTATGGTCTCCTTAGCAGTAGTTTCTTGCGAGGAGCTGTGTGGCCCTAATGACACTAGCATGTGTCGCTTGGTTTTTCGGATTGAGGTGTGATCCACTATGTTGCTTTGCACACCAGTTTATATTTGGAGCCGTATAGGTTTTATTTTCGGCTGACTGGTCAACCGATGTGCAGTCGGAATATGCTAATTTTGAGTTGCCTTCTCCAAGGATGGCAGCGTCGCTGCTTCCACTGATGCGGACATGCTGTTCGCTTGGATTTACCTTCGGGCCAATCGCAGAGTACAGCTTTATTGTGAAAAATACCATCATGTACGCTTGCCCGTTGTGTAACGGCGGATTCTACTGATGAGACATGCGAGTTGTCTACTCTCTTATAACTCCACTTCGCGTCTGTTGGAAGGTGGGGTCTATTAAGAAATTTGTGGAACTGCTTCGCAGCATTCGTGTGCAACTGCATGATAGTCAATGAATATCCAGGAAAGTTCAATAGGACGCGTTCGAGAAGAAAACGGGTATTCAGTTTTTGAAAGACAAGATGCATATGAGAGGTTTACTGTCCTATTTGATAGTTTGTTACTTTTTAGTTGGTGTTTCCAAATAAACGACTCCGCGATGAAGGGCTTTCTTCTTATCAGGAAGGTCACATTCCTTGGAGCAACCATGGAATGCCCGGAATCTACTGAGACTCTCAGCTCCGCTAAATGTTGACCAGGCAGACAACGCCCCCTCAGTCTGCAGCGCTTCACAGCCTTGTATCAAACCCAGGCAGCGGGAGTCAGTGTTGGTCAAGGTCAGACAACGCCCACGCAATACGAAGCGCGTCGCAGCGTTGTACGAAAGCCAGACCGTGTGCGTCAGCATTGGACCAAGTCCAGACAGTGTCCCTCCAATAAATAGCTTGTTGCACTCATAGCTTTTGCACTCGCACGCACTCACGCCCTCTCACTCGCTTGTTCGGAATATAGCTGTTGTGTTCTTTTCTGTGAGTCTTTTTTCGGCGTTAGGCACTGGAGCGGGTCAGCAGCAGATACAACAGATTGGCGAATCAGCAGATATAACATCTCCTCACATTGGTATGAGGTTCCGCTGCTAGCTGTCGGCTCATAAAACCGATTAGCTCGTCTGAGTGGCTGTCCTTAGTCGGATTTTGGATGTCGAAAGGAGGTGGTGGGTGGTTATGGAAAGGCCATTAGAGGAATCTGTCAGCCGATCTGTCACAAAACGTTAGAAGCCTGATATCAGTAGATCCATTTAAGAGCAGAAGGATTGCTGATCTTCATTAGAGAAAGGTGTCTGTGTCATGGATTTTGAGCAACAGTACATTTGGCCGCCTGTTTTTCCCAGTAGAAGTGACACTGCATCGAGAGCTTAGGTACTGAAACTCGAAACTCCTCAAACTTTTTGGTATAATAATCCATGTTACTACTTGGGTATCACTGATGTGATGGTCATTGTGACGTTCTATGTATTCCTGTCGTAGACGATGCAGAATTTGTGGCATTGCCCGCCCAACATATGTTCCTTCCTCTAACGGACTATCCGCAAACAGGACAGGCTTGGTAAATGGATTCCCAGGTTGCTTGCTGAAACTGCTGAGACATCATCGGGACTCATCGTAACAAGACTTCTGATGTTTATTCAGTCACCTTCTGGTAGCGTGCAAACCCTTGGACTGGAACATATCAGTGAGCCTCCGGTTAAGTAAAAGGGGACGTGAAACAGATGGCCTCGAGATGCCTGTTCTTGCGTTCCAGTACGTTTACACTGCGCTATTAGACTAACGTAGAAGTAATTTTTTCTTGATTCGGATACCCCCGATAAGAAGGCTCAATTTTTAGTATAGAGTCAGCATGCTTGACTCAATCTCTATGGCGGGAGTTCTCCATACCTTCCTGCGCCTAAGTGATAGCTTTGGCTAATTTCTTGGCGACTATATGTGATTGCATACAATTCCTATCATCTTGATCCAGCTGAGGACATTCGTGGAGTTCTTCCACAGATTGAACCGCCAGACCAGAATCGTACATGAGCTGCACCAACTTTAACAAATCTTCTCGGTTGTCATTGAGTAGACGAACACCATACTGCATTTTGTGCACGCCCTGTCGCACATCTCCAAGCTTTAGATAGCACTGGGTACGCAATTCTCCAACGTCTGGGTTGAAGTTCATTACTTCAGCCATTGAATATAACAGCCTTAACGAATCACGTGTTCGCCTTCCGCAAGTAGGCGCGGAGCGACGTCCAATTGTCCCCCATGATTGTTTTCTGAGTTATCTGCCTCTGGATCGGAAGGAACTAGTAACCCAAAGTCCGACTTCACTTAATGTAAATGTCCCATCTTCAGCTGAAGCGTAGCACGTTATCGGATAACTGAAATGAAACATCAGTTCAATCTGACAGATTGATCGAAGTCAGGCAGAGTGAGGTGAACGTTTCTCAGCGCGAGATGGCTCAGTGGTTAGAGTGGGAATTTACTGACTGAAAGGTCCGTGGTTCGAACCCGACCCCTGACTCTCGACTTTCCCTGTCTAGGCTTGAGCAACGTGGCAGAATCCCAGCCCTCGTGTTTTCTTTCGGTGGAATGGCAGTCAGGAAAATATAAGTATATCAGTGCTGAAGTATACAGTGTGATTTTCCTCAACGACGCGGACAAAAAGCACTTCACTGTCGTCTGTTCAGCAATATNGCAGTCAGGAAAATATAAGTATATCAGTGCTGAAGTATACAGTGTGATTTTCCTCAACGACGCGGACAAAAAGCACTTCACTGTCGTCGGTTCAGCAATATGGGTGTTACAGCTGGACAATTATTATCATTTAAATCCAAAGTGCTAAACGTGCTGTGCCACGTCTATAATACGTTGGGCAATTATGTGGATCAGCTTTGACGACCTAATCATAAACTGACAGCGCATCGACCAGTTGGTCAGCAGCAAGAAGTCGTATACCCTACTCTAACAAGTCCTCAGTTGAAGCACAAACTGAAAATTTTCCTGGAAAGTATAAGTATATCAGTGCTGAAATATACAGTGTGGTTTCCCTCAATGACGCGGACAAAAAGCACTTCATTGTCGTCGGTTCAACAGTATAACCTCAACGTAGAGCACAGAGGAAACCCACTGGAGTTTACGGACCAAGTATAACGCCGGTGGTTATGTGTCAATGGTTAATCCGCTTAGTAGATAACGCAAATTAGCGTGGAGGAGGCGCCTGACGATATTCGCCTTGCTGGTGGGCTATACTCACCCCTGTGAGTATGCCGCACATCGTATCCAATCTTTCACATCATCGGTGACAGTATATTGATTCAGGAACTCCGATGTCAAAATCGGTACTATCGAAAACCGTAGCCACCTTATTCCTCTAATTTTTAGAGGTGAGTAATCCACAATGACATTTAGATCATCTGCCCTTACGATGTTGGTTATGGTTCTTCCCTGTTTTTCTTCCCACTTCCGCTTTAAGTTAGTGGTTCATACATTTTATCCTTTTAATATTCGAACTTTTCTCATTCTGCAGGTTAATTTTCACAAAGGTGTTGTCCTAGTTGTCAGCACTAAACCACTCCACTATGGTCGATCTAAACACCACGGAGCCGACTGTGCGGTGTCATTGTATGCCTCTTCATCAGTGTCCCAACAGGAATTTGATGTGTGTTTCTACCACTGGCTGCTTTCATTCTCTACTTTTGGACACATCGTTGAAGTACGTGGTCAGTGAACATCGTGGTTGTTTTCCAAATCACACAAACCAAGTGGATTTGCATTGCCGCGAGCCACCTCTGATCAACCCACTTGTGTACTGCTGTTCAGCAGTTGATGGCGATTACTGCAACCGGGACTTGGCCCCACATCTTCCGCGAAGCCGACTAGCTGCATTGTTCTCGTTTTCAGATAACATCATGCTTATCATGGCGTTTCTATTACCGCTTGGCACTCTGGTTTGTGGTCTCATTGCAATTGGTTTGTTTTGGCAATGCGTCCTCCGCAAACGCCTGGAACGGCATAGTCTTCCAGTTGGGTTTTATCCCCGCTACTTTTCCCGAACGCGACGAAATACTGCCCTCAGCGCGTTTCTTTCCAAGTACCTATCCTGCTTCCGTAAATGTAAGGTCGATTTCGACAGATGCTCTGAAGAGCAACATTTGGCCCTTAGTTGCGTCGAAAAACCTCGAGAATTAATTAGCTGTACAAGTGGCAGTGGTAGCGGGTTGCCATTTCTGGTTCAGCGCACGATTGCCCGTCACGTCCAGCTTGAAATGTGCATAGGCAAGGGCCGTTTTGGCGAAGTTTGGCGGGCGCTGTGTCAAGGAGAACTTGTTGCCGTCAAGATATTCTCTAGTCGCGATGAATCTAGTTGGGCACGTGAAACGGAAGTGTACAACGCAGGACTTCTGCATCATCCAAATTTGTTGGCATATTACGCAAGCGATATGATATCCCGGGGTGGTTGTACACAGCTGTGGCTCATCACCGCCTATCATCAGAATGGCTCATTACATGATTATCTCAGTCACAAAACACTGAGCCTCTCCGACTCATTTCGCCTCGCACGATCTATCGCTGCTGGACTGGCTTTCCTGCACACAGAAATTAGGGGATTCCAATCCAAACCCGCAATTGTTCATCGGGATATCAAATCCAAGAACGTGCTTGTACGGGACGACAGAGAGGCTTGTATCGCTGACCTGGGACTTGCCCTCTTACAACCGAAATTCGGCAACGGCATTTCAGGCCATTTTCAGACCTCCAGAATCGGTTGTGATACCACTTCCGGAGCTACTGAGTCCTACCATCTTGGTTTGTCATCACCTGGAGCTCCTCAACCGGCTGGACCTAGAGTGGGAACTAAGCGATACATGGCTCCAGAACTGCTAATGGCTGTAGACCCTCTTTGTAGCTCCGTTGCAGTTTATCCAGACTCCTCGTTGGAACTATCCGGTGAAAATTTATTGGTCGGAACGGTTGTTCCTTACCTGCCATTTGAAGTTTATCAAGCGGCGGACGTGTACGCCATGTCACTGGTTTTTTGGGAGCTCTTGCGGTGCACTCGTGGTTCGGACAAAAACAATCCAACTGTTGAGGGATACCAAGTAAGTCTTTGGTGTATGTCTCGCTTCCCTTCATTGGAAAATGTGTAGTAGTCTGGTTAGTATTGCTTTTCTGCGATAGTTGTTGCTTACCCTAAGTCTTCAGTTCCCGATGTTCGTGACAGGATATTCCTCAAAGAAAAGTGTTTTGCAGCAGTGATCCACTGCTCTTCTACACTGATGTTTTGTTGATCAAGTTCATCGCCGAGAGTACATTTTGGAGTGCATGGCGCTGTGATGGATTCTGATGACTAGGATTTCGGTGCTATTCGCTCTTAATAGGGAAGTCCGCACTTTGGGACATCAGTATTTACATAGACAACTTGGCCGTGAAGAAAGCTAGGGCGACCGTAAGGACCATTAGTCTGGTTCTAAAACAAGTTAGTCTAGTTATATCCTAAGAACGAACGTGCGATTAGTACTAGGAAACCGTAGCCATGGTGGATAGCTATAACAGCTGGTGTGGTGGCTACCTTTGATAGCTGAGGTAGTGGGTCGTTACACCTAAAGAGACTTGCTGAGCGAATAAAACAGTGCGTAAGGGAAGTTGGGTATTAAAAGACACGCTGGCGCCATCAGGAAGAAGTGAGCAGTTACGATAGAATGTAAACACACCGAGAACATAGACGAGGTTGAAACCAAAAAGTGACCAGCATTCGCGCACCGACCTGCGAAACGTCACCCCAAAGTGCTATTGCACATCCACTACACTCAAAAACAAATAGACGGTGGTCAAAAAAGAATCACATAGGAGCAGGACGACCTTGGATATCCGTTGGTCAGAACGACCTCAAGCAAGGAGTTCACCAGAATGTCGGCCTGACCGTCCACGATAAACTTCAGGTCGTATCAGTGTCGCCTCTCCAGGAATATGCATCTATATCTGGGACAGACATAGTGAGTGGCACTCGTCTCTGGTTTGGCATGTCATCCCATAATCTGTAGCGCACAATAGCTAGTGTCACACCAACTTTGCTCCAGTCCAAATGTGCCGTCAATTGAATTCCATGCAACCGTTGAAGACCCAAGAGAATAAGACCGGAAGATGAACAGCAGGGTGCAGTTCTAAAACAGTCAGCATGCCCATCTGGTAGCCATTAGTGTCGTGTGGAGTGCTGACATCCGAACATCTGAGACCCATAAGGTATACCACACTCATGGGGCTCACATAAGGCACACATACAGGGCTAGGCTATTGCCACCCATCACAAGGAAGGCAGACAGCACCAGACGCATCCAGAGCACCTTAATCTGTTGACTGACTGCTTTGCGGAGAAGTATCATCACCCAGCCTTTTGTGGTTCAGCATCAAATCAGTCAGTTTGTCGGCTATATATAGACACATTGGCTTCAGCTTATACCGGCGGAAAATGGGAGAGTGTGAGTTATACAGCCAAGCCTTGGAGGTGATAGCATGTTCAGTTAGTTCGGGCATTGTGTAGTTACTCACTGAGGGCGATAGCTTTGATGCACGAGCGCCATCGACTGCGCGATTGGGCTAGTTCTACCATTGTCATTGGCCATAAGTGAGCTGAGTCCCGGGATCTCCATCCAGGGAAGCGGCAGTTATCAACCTACCTCAATTTACTTGTTAATGTCTTCATAATTCGTTCTCAGGTCATACACTGTCCACCACTCGGTCGCTTCCACTCAGCACTGGGCTTGGGAAAAAGCTCTATGAGGCAGACGGTCTTCTGCCTTGCGGAGTAAATGTCCTAACCAGTGTAACCTATGAAGCGTGAGTAATTCACCTATCGTGGAAGATTTTCTTCCTGAGACCATCTGATGTACCCATCAGACCCAACTAATGCTTCGGAGACATCGGTGGTCAAGTACTGACATCTTTCATATGTCCTCTGCACGTAAAGACCATGTTTCTGATCAGTAAAATAATATGGACCGAACCACCGCAGTGTAAACTCTGCCCTTGACAAACAAACTGACGTCACATCGGCACCAAAAGTGTCGGAGGTCGGCAAAAGCTACCCTGGCCTTCCTGTTTCGAGGATAAGTCCCATCTCCAACCAGCTCACCAGGAATTGTACAATTGCCCAGACAGACAAATTCATCCACTGACTCGTCTGCAATCATGAGGTTTGTGTTTGATTAAACCCCGTCCTTGAAGCAGCACTTGACACTTTGCAGGTGCGAAGTGTATGTTACACTGTACGGCGGAGTTCTTTGGGTTATTTAAAATCGTTCGCAGTTGTGAGAGTTCTGAACCAAGGAGAGCAATATCGTCCGCATACACAATATCTATGAGCGAACATCCCGGGAGCATCAGAGTTCTGAGGTTTCAGAGTCAGGCGGATAAATAGCAAGCAGCACATCACTAATAAAGTTGGACAGGAAAGGCTAGAGGGAGGACAGCCTTGTCTTACACCATTGGACGTGCTGAACTCAAACGAAAGCTTGGCGTAAACTCGTACGTGCCCATAGGAGTTCATCATCATCATCATGGTTGTATGTCAGGAGTTCGCATACAGAGTCCTAAGGGGTATAAATTTGGAAGGGATATCTTTGACCACCAGGTACTGCCACAGTTTCTGACCGTCGACAGAGTCAATATCAGCTTTCAGATCAAGAAAAGCTGTCAACGTGAGACATCTGAAGGAGTGGTGGTGTTCAAGAATATCTAAAAGTAAAGATGTGGTTGATGCATCCTCGAACAGGGCGAAATCCATTCCGCTGATTATCTTTTTTTGTTCGAAATCTGCAGTATGATTATCAAACTGTTTACTAGGGCCTCGTCACCTTTGAAGTGTATAGGGTGCAGGCCATCCTGGCTAGGTGCCTTGGCGCGTCTGAGGATTGATATCCCGCTGAATTTCGTTTGGTGATGACGGGTTGGTGTCACTGCTTCATTCAGGCTTGCCGAGTTCTTCTGGAAAAAACAGCTTTTTGTGTGTTCAGCCCACCTCTCAAGGCGACGATTAAGGAAGTTAATTGTCCTTCTGTCTTTTTCGTATACTGTTTCACTGACAGATGCCTTTTTTGACGGGTTGATCGAACCGCTTTAAACAGGGCGTGGCTGTTTCTGCAGCCAAAGCCTCCTCCATCTCCCGGGCCTTCGAAATCCATTAGATTTCTCTGTCATTCTTCAAGTTCCTGATTATCCGGGTTTGAGGAAGGCCATCCTGGCTAGGTGCCTTGGCGCGTCTGAGGATTGATATCCCGCTGAATTTCGTTTGGTGATGACGGGTTGGTGTCACTGCTTCATTCAGGCTTGCCGAGTTCTTCTGGAAAAAACAGCTTTTTGTGTGTTCAGCCCACCTCTCAAGGCGACGATTAAGGAAGTTAATTGTCCTTCTGTCTTTTTCGTATACTGTTTCACTGACAGATGCCTTTTTTGACGGGTTGATCGAACCGCTTTAAACAGGGCGTGGCTGTTTCTGCAGCCAAAGCCTCCTCCATCTCCCGGGCCTTCGAAATCCATTAGATTTCTCTGTCATTCTTCAAGTTCCTGATTATCCGGTGTTTGAGGAATCTGCATGTGCTATCACAATCGTTAGTTGCTTGTATGGCCTTCCTGACGGCAGTAAGGTCCGCTGATTCGGACGGTATGCCATTTTCATTCAGTCGAGACAAGTGGTCTGAACAAACGGTTCTGAAAACTGTGAGCATTGCTTAAACCTGCTTCCATTTAATCTCCAAAAAATCTGCATCGAATGACCGCGCTTTCAGTGGCTTCCTAACCAGGTCAGCTGAATACTATTGAGGTGCTGGAACTCGTCGAAGTTGATGGACGGAGCTGCGCCCTTTGGCACAGATAATGCTGACGGGCAGTGTTGACCGGGCCCGTTCGATGGCATGTTCAGTCAGGTTGCGTACCCCAGAAGGAACGACCGTCCTTAACTGAGGCTCTCTATCGTTAAGTGATAGCAACATGGTCCAATTGAGTCCACGACCGTATTGTGGCAGATGACTTCCAGATGACTTGATGTGAGCCTTTTTGTTGTAATTTCATACTGACCAGACGATAATTTCACATAACTTATGAATTCGTTCCCCATCATCAGTACATTCAGCATCGACTGTAAACTATGCTTTTTAGTCGTCCAACTTGAACATTCATATCACACGGATTACTATATCCCTTCGTATCGCCGACTGAAGCAGTCGTGACGGATCTTGATAAAACTCGTTCTTCTTGGTCTCAGAACTGTAGTCTGCTGGAGAGTACTCAGATACGACAAGTAAACACCGTCCATCGCATCGACCTGCATTAATCTTACTTGAGCCATACAACCTCACAATGCAAAATGGCTGTTTACTGGGATCCAGCCCAAGGCACCTTCAGCCTTGGGGGGTGAGTGTAGCTCCCACACCGTAGATACCATTATTCGTTGCGTCAGGATCACCAGATAAATTAAGAGTGAAGTGTGGAACATCTGAGCTCGTCCTAAGCGGTTTGAGGTGCACGACCGAAGTGGGGTCGTTTATGTGTTTTGGGGGCACAACATACATCACAGAGAGGTAAAGAAAGATTTCAACAAGGGATGCCTGTTGCCCAATTTATCATTAAAGGCTGCAACTTGGATCGGATCTTTTGAGGTTAGTAAGTGATTATTTCGTTTTTTGCGAAGGTTTAGACACGGAGTGGCATTGTTCATTGAATGGGGAGGAAGTGTGGAATAAGGCCGGTGAGCGAAGACCTGCGAGGGCGAATGATACTTCTCGGCTGCCCAAACCGAAGAGGGTTTAGTTCAGGTACCACACAGTGAGATTTTGCATGGCAGTGGGAGGATGTAATATTTTGTTCGGAGACCCTATCTTCAAACTCTAACTCAAAGGTCTAAACCACATGGCAGCGGTTGTTAGGGTTTTCTTGGGACACCCCGCCATTGACTCAATGGTCTGACCTACTTGGCTGCAGTGGAGGTTCGGCCCGGGCATGCAGGGAGTAAGGCATTACTGTCTCTTAATGCAGCTGCGTACGACAGGTACCTTTTGAGCAGCAACGGAGTCTTCGGCCGTATTGAGTAATGCGCCGGCAGTCACGGCCAACCTTTTGGCGATCAGTGTGCGGTTTTTAGGGCTGATATTTTCTAACCATCCTCTGGGGGAAGGGAGAATCATTGCATCACTATGGAAATGCTGGTCGCCCGGGGGAAACGCCTTAGTGCCTCCACACTCCATCGTAGAGGGCAGTAGAACTTTCCTCCAGACGGCCTCGAAATACGGTTACTTGCGGTGCCAGGACTGGCTGTTATTCGTCTGGCTGCTCCCCAATAGCCTTCCTAGCATGGTTGGATCGTTAGGGATTGAGTTTCAGCAACACAAAAGCCCGACCACCACGACAAGGTGGCAACTTTTGATCTGGTTCGGTACTCGAACCCCTTTAGTTTGTTCGATATAATGAACGTGGACAGGCTATTACAAAAACGGCAACAGCACGTGAAGATAAGTCGGACACCCAATTGGAATACGCTACCCAATGGACAGAAAGTTCACACCGCAAACGCTTGCGTTGCAATCACTACATAGATGCGGATTTCGCCTTACCTAAACCAACGTGGATTACCTGCTGGACCAGCCGCTATAAAGGCAATCAGTCTTCTCATTAGAGTATGATAGTTAATCGCTCTGGTCGGTCACTTCTCGTCTCACTTTTACACCTGTGGTCTAAACAGGAACTTTGACAAATCTACCACGCTCTCTTGTCATTTTCCGTATTGTTTTTAATCTGTTCGATCTCTGCAGCGGGTTATTTGACGCATCAGTAGTCCCTGTATCATCCCCTGTTTCACCGTTTTTATACTTGCACCAGTTCTTTTTGCTCTCCTCTCAGTTCACCTTGTTGAGTGCACCTTTTTAGTGCTGGAGTTAGCGTCGTCCCGTGAAAGGCCCGTTGGTTGGTTGCTGTGTATTTCATTTAGATCTGACCATGCATAAACGGCAGGCGACACTAATTTTGACTCGAAAAACTTAGCTCATCTCAGCAAACAACCATTCATTGTGCACAAGACGTAACTGGATAATCACCGATGGGCTTCTCGATACATTTCTTTAACGGATCGGTTGCTGCTACGGGCCTTTAAGGGCAACGAATACAACGCTTGATGGTCGAAGACCCCCGTACTTCTTGAACCCTCAGCTGCTGCAGGCCATTCCTAACCGTGCAACGCAGATTGTAGATTGTATTCTGATATACATGACTATTGACATCTATGTTAAGCTGTCGCTCACAGTGAACCCAACTGCAGTCCCATAATTCAAAAACCTTTGTTTCTGCATCCAACTGTAAAATATTGCTGCTTATAACGGAAACCCTCTGGATGGGTACGTTGATTCAGTTTCAACAGCGTTTGCTTACTGACCCATTTGTACTGTTTTTCTCAATAAATGATAAGTGTCAATAGTACTAATAATGTTGTCCATGTTTTGCTGGCTATGGATGCTTTTCTCGCGCATATGTATACCATCTCTTTTGATTCGTAAATATGATTTGAGTGACTAGTGCTTTTTGTACTAATACCCCTTGATTAGATTCCGTATCAAGACATGGTACCAACTGATCCGACCTTTTCGCAAATGCGTAATGTTGTGTGTGACAATTACCCTGAAGATGGAACTCAGGGCACCGATGATGTTTGCAGTCCAGCTGACCAGAAAAGCACTCCTTCAAGTGGCGCAATCTCTGTCAATCACGGACGCAGGCCACCAATCAGTAATCGCTGGCTAGATGATCCTTACCTCCTTCGGGCTACCCATCTCATACAAGAGTGCTGGCACTGGAACTGGTCATCCCGACTACCCGCTTTACGCGTACGAAAAAACCTAGAAGTACTTGAATCGTCATTGGTTAATCTCACTGGTGATACGTGACCTCTGCTTTTGTAACTCACTGTAGCATTTACTGTTACTTTTGTCTTGTGTGAGGATAGGCGTTTCTTCTAAACTGATCAACTCTTTTAGACTTCAATGCAATTTTAACTCAACACACGTTCTGCAGGTGACTTATTCCCTGCTTCAAGGTAACTTGCTTAACTGGCGGTTACTCATTGTCTTTCATTTGCTTTCTATGTAATTTTATATCAATCTTGAATTTCGAACTCGTTCTTAGTCGTTCACCGTGGTTATTTTTGTTCTGAGGGCAAATGCAATATGCCTACCATGGTTTGCCTCAGCGTGATATCTGGACGGCAGTTGAACCCGTTCCAGTTAGCTGAGGTTGCTCTCATCTTTTTCGTCGAAGATCGTGGTACTCTGTGGTAAACTGAAATGTGAGAATGCGTTCGGAAAACTGGATGATTGAAAGGTTGGCATTAGTGCAAGTGTTCGACGCCGCAAGTACCCTTTCTTTAGATAGTCTTGTTCATCTCAGCCTCATCCCATCTAACATACGTACTCTTCTCTCCGTTAAAATCCACCAATTATGACAGCTAATTTCTGTCCGACGACGTGTGCTTGCCTCAGGGAATAGGGTAGTTTAGTGTGAACGTTCAAAGCGTGTTTCGCTCACAGAATAAATCATGACGTCAAATTTTCGCCGGTCATTGGCAAGTGTACAGTTCAAAACGATAGAAAAACCGGTCATTTATTCAGTTCCAGGAAAGGGTGAAAAGTGGCCAGGGTGTTCATGGGAAACCATCCCCCATGATTTTCTTATTTGCAAGAAACCAAGGTAGTGAGACGGCACCCTCATGTAACCATGTACTTCAATCTGAGTTTGATCTTAGAATGGAAGATGCTGGACACCTAACAACCATCGACAGGCCGAAGTACCAGATTCATCTATTGCTGTCACCTCAGTTCCGAAAAGCCTATCAGCACTTTATTAAAACTTTGCTTTCCGTAAGTTTTGAGTATGCGATGCGATTCAAGTGGAAATCCGTGTCCTGTATCCGAGTAATTCACTTTGGGACAGGGCTTAGAGGCCTGTTTCGCTTGACTTGCGTATTACTGAAAATCACTGAATGAACGTACACCATCTGCCAAAACGAATTGGGTTCAGTATAAAATATCCAAATATCCTTTAGTTGTTGATACTGTACATCGCTTCACTGTTACCTCCGATCTTCCCTGAATTAATGCTTCAACTCTGTTCCTCACTAGCATTCCTTTCTCAATCGTTCTCTTTCTTAGATAGTGGAACCAGTGACAAAAATATTTTCATTTCTGCGTATACAGCACTGGTGTTATATAGATGAACACACACACAGAAACCGTAAGCCGGCCCTAATAAGCTGGAAAGGATGCTGATATTAATCAGAACATTTAATTTTAACTGCAACTCGAGATGACAGAATTAAATCAGGTGCTGATATACTCTTCAGTGGCAGTCGTTGTTACGGAAACCCATGCGCATACTTGAGGTTGTCCCAGGTCCAGTCGCCCAACTGAATATGATGGCTGCTGTAATGTTTCTGGTTGTGTTCACGTAATTTTCGCGATCAAATCGCATTTTGATGTGTGCTGTTTAATCTCAAACGGCGTCCACCCTTAACAGAAAGGACTGCGTGTTCAGTCGTTAATTGCGTTAGTTTTGTCTTGTCAGCATAAAAATGCAGTCTAATACGTCTGCTATTTCGACAGTTCTTCCCATGGGTTTCAACAATGCCTGGTTTTTCCCACGAATTCCCCCGTCATTTTCCATGAACTTACGTGCTGTGCGACAAACGGGCTTTTGGCGACTATGCAATATGTTTATTCTCACCATCACAACAGAACTTTGCTATTATACTCTCATTGTGAGGTAACAAAAGTTCGACATTTGACCGAGACGGCTTATTTTGGCCTGGACACGGTAATCCACGCACATTTGTCTGCCCAAGGGGACTGCAACACCTTTTGCATTTGCGCAGTCCTAAGCCAAGTCCCAAGCCCCTAAATGAAAGGTATGCGAACCTAGTCGTCATTATCACCATCCTTCATTAGGACAGATTTCCACTTTTACGAACAATCATTCCCATCAACTGCATAGTTGGACGGTCTAGTACCGAGGTAACAGCAAATTAAAGATCACAGGATAGAATTCCTTCAAGTTACTTCCTTTCGACGGCTTGTGCGGTATCAACAACTCCATGAAACTAGGTCTGACCCCATCGGTTCAACATCCCAGTAATCATTTTCAGTGGTCGTGGCCATTGGAGATCCAAAAACATACTACCAACATCCTTATAAAATACGGGGCGAGATGGCTGAGTGGTTGGAGCGCGATCCCATGAGAGACAAATGTGGACGTACGGGCTTTACCCATTGCACCTCAACGGAAGGCTTTCTAGTTGCGCAGATGACCGAAAGGTCCGTGGTTCGAACCCGACCTCTGCATTTCGACTTCTCCTGTTTAGGCTTTGGCAACCTGGCAGTATCCCAGCCCTCGTGCCTCGTTCGGGTGGCATGGCAGCTAGGCACCGGAAGGTGAACAGCTGAACGTTGTCTATGAGAAAATAGAAAAGGTCGTGAAAGTTAAGAACATTGCTTTGGTCGGACTGCTTGGTTTATTACCGATGGTAGCAGCACGTGAGAAGCCTCCGGCGCTGTTTGAAATTCTGAGCAATGCAGCCTAAGACTGTCTTCAAACTCTATCGACACGTATCGGTTAAACTCTACCTGACGCGCAATGAGGCTTGCAACAATGCGGTAGGTTAAAGCAGTGTTCCAATATAAGAGCTTGAATTCTGCTGGTCTTTAGAGGTTGTTGCTTTCAGTCATGGTCTCCTATTCACATCATTAAAAATGCTGAGGCTGCTAAACAACCACGCCAAGTCCTGTGGTGAGACGACCACACACTGTGAGTAGAACTAGACGGCAAGAACGCCATAGGTCCCTAGCGAAATCAGCCCTGGTGCACTCACTCATAGTTACACGTTCTGGGCTATTACCTCCAGGAGTTGATTTCTGGACACCTGATTGTTCCACTCTTTTCTATCCTATTGAGGATTGGTCCTAGCGGGTTTCTGTCCCTCCGGCAACACAACCTTGACAAAAGATATGGTTTGTCACTTAATTTGAGGGAACAAACTATTCAGCATTCTATGATCTGGCCATCAGTTGGCTTTATTGGTCCCTTGATATTGCGCTGTTCGTGAGGCATCTGACTTAACATTCTTTGCAGTAGCAGACCTATGAGGTGTTCTACGAAAGATAAAGTGGCGATAAGAACGTCCTTCTTTGTTTATAAAACAGTGCGGGTTAAGTACAAAAATATAGAGGAATGGCTGCACACGAATTGGAATCACATAAAATAGTCACAGGGTTTTATCTACAAAAGGGCGTACTTCCAGGGCTTCAGTTTGTACGTTCGGACGCACGCCGGACCGCAAAGATAACAAATAACAGACGGTGGATTGTCACAGTCAGAACACAATGTGTGGGTTCGTGGAAGCGGGAGAATCATTCTTAAAGGATCCAGTCCACATGAATGCCGACAACAAAGACACCTGCGAAATACTGCGAAGCGAAGACACAAGTGCCATGGAAGGAGTAGGAGTAGGCGGTCCAGGCTGAAATGAAAGGGACAAAGACACAGTACTCTCCTGATTGGATACCTCCCCCCTCCGCCTAAAAGAAATCCCATGAGAGACAAATGTGGACGTACGGGCTTTACCCATTGCACCTCAACGGAAGGCTTTCTAGTTGCGCAGATGACCGTCCGTGGTTCACGGAAGGCTTTCTAGTTGCGCAGATGACCGAAAGGTCCGTGGTTCGAACCCGACCTCTGCATTTCGACTTCTCCTGTTTAGGCTTTGGCAACCTGGCAGTATCCCAGCCCTCGTGCTTCCTTCGGGTGGAATGGTAGCTAGGCTCCGAAAGGGTGTTACAGATGAACGATTATTTTTTTACTGTCATAACCAAAATGCCGGTTACCAATAGCCAACAGAAGATCGTTTTAAACAGTTTGCGATACGCACGTTTATTTCACTATCCTTTCACACCGATGAATGAGCTTGGCTTCAAGAATGGATAAATACTATTTGTTGGAACATTTCACATTTTCAGTACCAAACGCGAAGTAGAGTGCACATTCGCATGACTCGTCTGAATAATGGTCTTCCTGTTCCGGCACAACCGTTCTGATGAGTCCACATCATAGGGGCGGAGCACTGGGCTCGAGTTTTGCTCTCATTTGAACTCATCGTCTGTGCATATCCTTGATCGCGCCGGGATTTGAACTCCACACATCTGACATGCGAGCGTGTTACTACTACTCCATCAGCGCACGCTGGACACATCTGAATTTTTTACGTCTGAACAGCTAAACATGATGTGACCCCAGTCCAGTGCTTCCCGCTTTGGTGTGGACTCACCAGAATGGTTTCGACTGGACAGGATGACGATTATTCAAACGAGTCAAGCGACTGCATTCTACAAAATCCCGCAACAACCAACACCTGAAATGAAAAGTAGTCCAGGGGTTGGAAGAAGCGGAAAAGAACTCAGCGACAAAGAATTCTTCCACCGATGTGATGAATTCTGTAAGGTGTTGTCCAATTTTTGTGAAGTTGAAAAAAAAACGTTTGCAATAATCTAGATGGCGGGGATGCTGAATACTAGATAGGTTCAACATGTGCTAGTATGTTAGTCACGAATCTGCAAAAGTACCGAAATGGAAAATTCCATTTCAGCTCGACTACAGCTATTTGAAACAGCCGTACACCAATAAAGTAGCATTACCCAGTGCTCAAGATATGTGATGAGCGTCACCCCATCAATTACCCCTCATTAAGAGGAAGCGCTCCTGTCGTGCTGATAGCTTGTAGTCAGCGAGTGCCTTTACCTGGGGGGTAGAATATCAATAACTAGGGGCATTCCTCAGTTTATTTCACCCTGGATAGTTCATAATGTATAGGACTTCTTTCACTCAGCTGCTATAAAACTGATGTCAGTACTCTCAGACAGAAAACAGTCCACGTGCATGTTTGAGTACAAGCCAACCCACAGGCTGAATGAAACCGGTGGCACAACCGAAGAAGAATGCTGATGTCCTTCAGTCGGCGTTAGAACTCTCCCACGATGGGTGGGATACTCAAGCAACGCTGATGAGGCAAAGTACTTCGCCCATAAGAAAATTAGAGAGCGCTGTTCGGTTGCGTATTATATACAGTTCCAGGTAAAGTGTAACAGTGCACCGAATGAAGACGTACATCGAATTTCTGTAAATAACGATTTAGTCATTTCCAGCGTCCTGTGGAGCATTTGACTAACAGTGCATCAAAAGCGAATTCACGTTCCGCATCTTTACTTCCAACCAACGGACATGGTTATCACCAGTCTTTGTACAACTTGGTGGTGCTTTTCAACTGGTACAAAGTAACCGGTTAATCCACACGTAACTGAGTTCGTAGTGTATTACGTGGCCTTAAGGATGGATACGTTTTCAGCATGTTAGTATTGCTTGTCCATTCACCAACCAGAGATCAGACACCAAAACTCAGGAAGGCTTCAAGGTGGTGAACGCAACGAATAGAGAACCAAGAAACTAACAGCTTTAACCTTATCGGAGTTAGCTGCTTTTGAACAGACGTTTTCGGTAGCTGATTTAAATTCATAAGTTTTTGGTGTTATTGCATTGGCTGTCACACCCGACAACCGAGTAAAGAAATCGCAGCCTGAGCAATCAAACAACCCAGCATCATTTTCGGCCGGATTTTGTGCAGTTTATCCAGAGAGTCCCAGTTTTGTGAATAGCGACAGCTATTTAAAAGAATGACGGTTTCCTAAAGGAAGATCTGTTGGAACATTCTAGACGAGAAACGCTATGAGTTAGCACTGAAGATTTTAGAGATATAGTTATCCTTCGCCGGAATAGGATTGCGTTTTAGGTGAAAATAGTGAATTTTTGCGTCGGAAATGAAGCAACCAAGTAGTTCAGCTCATCCCTCCGAAGAAAGTAGCACTCACTTGGTTTGGCGAGAACATACAATCGAAGCCAAAGAAAAAAGAGTGGGGACTCTGAGGTATTGTAAAGACTCCGGAGAGGGATCGGGGTTCAAAAATCCATTGCCAGAAACGGAGAGGTTGCACTGAGTGTGAATAGTTATGGGGAAAGGTAGGCATCGTAATTTATTGCCATCAAGACGAAGATCACGTAGATGTCGCAGGCAGTGCAGGAACGCGGCAGGTAGACCGTTCAATCCGAGGTCTATATAAGGAACGGAAAATACCATGGCCTGGGAGCAGATTGTGACTGTTGGGACCGACTTTTTTCGGTGTTTAATTAAGCAGTAGAAAGCAATGCAATGGTGGGCACACAGATCGGCTTTTACAAGGACATGGACCGAGGGACAGATCTCAGTACAGGACTAAAACATGAGGAAGGCATTCTACAGCCAATATATTCATTAGGACACGCTAAGATGCACTGTGTTGAAGCAGGTGGTAATGAGTTTCTAAGCCAGGGTCCCCAATCTCAACCGGGGACCAAAGGAGATCCCAATATATTCGTGAAATTTGGGTGAAGAAAACCTTACTTATAGAGCCACAGTTCCACCCAGGAAATAAAGAAGAGGGAGATAAGGTAATTCACACATACAAAGTTACTGGTACATATGTAGACTGTTGATATTCACGTCAATGACGATCGGAGGTGATAAATGTTCCGTCTGCTAAGCTGGACATTTTGGCCGCCCATCTGATGTTGCCGTCAATGGTGATTATGATGACAATACTACAACTAGCAGAACCACTCGAAGATTCATTCGCGGAACAAATTTCTGTATAGGTTTGGCCGAATTTCGGACACAATGCGCATTTCTGCAGTTCCCCTGATGAAATCTGTAAGTCTCGGGACTAACGGCAGTCATCATCATCATCATCGACAGCATGACATCAGTGTTCAACACTGATGCTTCACTGCCATACAGTAGCAATCAAGAAATTTCAACATCCCTAATTGAAGATCAGTTGCAACTGGTGGGAGAATACTTTTGAGGCGTTTGAATAACCAATTTATGTGCGCGTACCGGATACGGCATTTCGCAGTTGAAAAGAATTAGGAAATTTCGCAATTTAGAGGGACAGAGCGATCATATTAGGGGCGGGGTTTGCGACGGGAGTTAAAGGGAATACTGTCTTAATGTACGTTACAATGCCAGCAAACTAAAGTGCGACATTAGAGCTCCTCTACATTACCTTCGTTTTTCAAATAAGCGCCTAAAAATGAGTTTGTCAGCTCAAGATCTATTCATCAGCACCATCTTCCCACAAATGTGACAGTTGTCATCCGCTGTAGAGAATGACAATAAAATTACAAGTAAACTCACGAGAAAGATTGACCGAAACCAAGTTTCTCAGGATCCAAAAGTCGTCCGGGAGCCAATCAATTGGATTATGGGATAAATCCAGATTTCTCAAAGAAACAGCCAGTGCTGATTCCAGTTCCACTGACGGCCAACTGGTTATGGCATTCCTATCCAGCACCAAAGAATTCAAAGAAAGCTGGCTTATTTCAAGTGGGATCTGTGTTAGCTTATTTGAACCCAAATCCAAAGAGCGCAGTTGGGTAAACTTGAGCAGTCTGGAGTCAAAAGAGCGCAAATTCAAATCCCGAACAATCAACTCCGTCATGTCCGGTGGGAATGGCTTTCCAATAGGGTAATCCTCTCGCCGTTTCACGTGTACCTTGTGAATTTTCGCAAGCTTTAACTAGGGTCGATCAGAAATCATACGGCACAACACCTCACCCCAGAGGCACAAGTGTTCGCTGTGTTCAATATCTGTTTCGGAGGCGTCAGTCCAGATGCAACGTCAAGCAAAACCTTCAAAAACTTGGACAGTAAACCCGGATCTGCCTGTATGGGTGTCGGGATTAAGGAAAAAAAAAGCATCTGTTGAGACAGAATTGGAAGAGCGAGAAAGTCAAGTAAGATATGCATATAAGTCCTGAAAACAAATGTGTACATGGAGGAAACTACTCAGAACCTGGCTGAAGACTCTTCGGCAGCGCACGAGAAATTCAGTTAAGCCTCCAGCAAAAACCAAATTGACATGCAAATGAGTGTATTTGCCGAAATGTGCACACGCTTATGTTGCCGAAGAAAAAGGACCAAACAGAATTCTGGCCCCCTAAGAGGTTTGAACGTCCCGAATTTCGCAACGGATGTTTTCAAGTCTCATGTCTGTATATTCCGCTACCACTCAAATTTATTTCCCTATGAAACAATGTCGACGAAGATCGAACGGAAAGCACAAAACGCCTCCGCCATCATCCATCATCATCATCATCATCA
>NW_008751688.1:1633179-1663902 GCF_000715545.1 Opisthorchis viverrini | reverse complement strand
GATGATGATGATGATGATGACAATACGCCTGTCAGTCTACATAACTCTTCCCTGTTTCACAACGACTCCTGCTCACTTGTTTTTTTCATACCAGACGCCCTCCATTGGCTGTAAGGAAATGACATTGCTACCTGTTATGTGGTTCCTGGTTTTCAAGCTCTCCTCCAATTCCAGAAAACCATCACCACCTTCACCAACCGGCACTTTGTATGGTTTCGTAAGCGTCTGGGTGTCTCTTTGAGCTTTCTTTGTTTTTTTTCCATGTTATCGGACTTTAAATGCCAATGTGCAAAGCACTGCCCCTAATGAACGGATTATTCTAGAATTTTTCCAAATCAATGATTTTTTCAATAAATATTCCTGACTGAATCAACATTCGATAAGGCAGTGTAGCATTGTTCCTAATCTTTAGTTACCCGTCTGTCAGCTCGTCTCATTCATCAGTTTCTGGTTGTATGCATTCTTCCGCATTGGTTTTCTCGTTGCTCACTTTCTTTCATAGCATCAAACAACAAAACATTAATTGTCCAACCCCTTGGATTGTTAACCCAACAGACATGCATACAGGACAGCATAAGATCTGATGAACGCACGATATCCAAACACCGACCTGTATCGGTCTTGCTTAGAAAGTCCTACTAAAATAAAAAAATCGTTCAACTGTAACACCCTTCCGGTGCCTAGCTGCACTGCTACCCAAAGGAAGCACGAGGGCTGGGATACTGTCAGGTTGTCCAAGCCTAGACAGGGAAAGTCGAGAGGCAGAGGTCGGGTTCGAACCACAGACCTTCCGGTCAGTAAATTCGCGCTCTAACCACTTGAGCCATCTCGCCCCCAGAAAGTTCCACCGGATACTCCTCAGTCCCTGCACACTGAACTACTAAAGTTTGCGACGATGTTTAGAAAAACTTTCCTACCAAAATTACTTACAAATCCACTGTTTCATTTGGTAAATCAGCTATCGCCTACTTTATGGTGTACTCGTACCTTTTGCTCTTTCGTCTGCTGCTTGTGAGAAGAGGAGTTTGGTGGTCATCAAGCCTGACATTATTGTGCCAACCAAACTGACCGTTAGTTCTGCTAGTATGTGTGAGAGGCAAATACTCAGCAATGAGTGAAACACTGCAGGTTCCCTCCGAAATTTGCTTTTGAAAGCACGGGATTAAATTTACGGAGACGAAGAAAAGGTTATGGGACTTGCACTACGTCACAGAGAGACCACTCTCCAATTTCGGGATATTGTTCGCTCCGACGTATACCAACTTTGCCGACACTGATCTAACACTGAGTGGCAGCATTAAACGTTGTAAGCCATTTTTCGGTTTGGACGACGCACAAAAGATCAAGCACGCCACAAAAATGAAACAATCATTCTCTTGAAGAAAAGTAACCATTACTCGCGCCCATTAAAACACTTGGACAACAAAAGATTCTTTCTTGAAGACTGCCAAAGATGAGCTTCAATAACAGATTTCCAGTTTACCACACAACCGTTAAAACTGAGCTGACTAAAGTGCGAAACTGCGTTGGATAACCTTTGCAAACACATAATGTGAGTATACTGGCCTCTACAATAAAGCGAGAGACGGGTTTAGATGTATGAAGACGATAAGCTCCCGCATTCGGCGCTTCAGAAAATGGTCTCATTGCGAGGTCTGCAGTAGTTTTAGAAAGTGCTATGTAGATGCCTTCACGACTTTCCACGGAACAGGGTCATTGCAAGTACAGGGGCTGGCGTCTCTCCGTGAGAAAACCACAAGACAACACATGTCACTCGCTAGACACAGACAAACAAGATCAAGTGATGCTCTGGCATATTGTCTCAAAAGCATAATCACTCCCTCTCAAACCTAACAGGAGGCTCGAGATAACTCAGTGGTTAAGGCGCCAGCTTACGGACCGGAAGGTACGTGGTTGGAACCCAACCTCAGCATTTCGACCATTCCCGTCTGGGCTTGGGCAACCTGACAGTATCCTATCCCTCGTGCCTCCTTCCGTTGGAATGGCAACTAGCCGCCGAAAGGGCGCTACAAATGAACGACTGATATTATTGTTTAAAAAACCTAACACCATCATGTGAACGGTAACCGGTTGTACTCTTCCAATATATGGGAGAGTTTGGCTGGGTTGTATTGCAGGTATATTAGGTACGACTTTGGAAATCTCACCCCAGTCATCATTGAGATTCGACATCGGGCGAACAGACGGGTGTTGGATAAACGGGTTTCCATGGGTCTGTTTGATTCATTGATCCATGAGATACTCAATGACTAAGGTGTTGTGTGCCAAATTGAAAGGTACAATGAAACAACAATGGTATTTTACGTGCTTCAAACTTGCGGAAAATAAAATCACGGTGAACGCCCTCAAACAGTTCAACCTGAGAATCTGTAATCCACATATCCCACTTCAAACTTTGAAATTTTCCCTCTGAAAATAATTAAATCAGAAAAGGTGGCTTTTGCGTTTTAACTAGCTACATCCGAGCATAACCACCTACAATGATACCGAATATCCGGGCATGGACATATGGGAATTGCAAATCGGGGTTACCCGAAAATACATACCTTTTGAACCATTATATCCTTTTCTGGTACTGTAATTCGTATGGTCAGGTTTCCGGATGCCACGTTGCGGTCGTACAGCTTTCTGATATTATTTGTCAACTGAAAAGATAGTGTTCATGGAAAGATTTCGTCACCTTAAATGTTTTCGATGAATCTCTGAAAAGGAGCTTCAACATTACATCCGTCTTATGCGAGTATAGACTGACCAAGGCCATCTTGGTTACAGTGCGGCATGACACGAAACCCGAGTTAAAATTATCCACCACACAGACAGACGCCGAAAAGTTCATTTCAAGAAGGAATACTTCGGGATCGGTCCTGGAAAATCAAATAAGAAAGAAAATAAAAAAATGGTTACGAACGGAACTAATACACGAATAGTTAGAAATGCACTGATTTTCCGAACCGATTCACTCACGAAGGAGTCTTTACTGCTTCTTAGTGCTCTTATTGCCTCGATCGACAAAACGTCGTGCTCCTTACGACGGCCAGCAAACCAAGCGGCAGTTGCGCTGTCCAAAGCGATGGTATGGAACCAATTTTTCTCCCAGAGATCCAAATCCCCTTAGGAGAACCTTATGCAGCCTCCTGTTGGATTTGGAAAGCTGCAAGTTAAGCCACCCACTTACAATTTATTGAACACAGCATGCTGTTGTTATAGCAAGTATTGATTCAACTGTACCCTCGTTCGAAGTGGTTAGAGCGCGGATTTATTGACCTGAAGGTCCGTGGTTCGAATCCGCCCTCCGCCACTCGACTTCCCCTGTCTAGGTTTGGGCAACCTGGCAGTATCCCAGCCCTCGTGCTCCCTTAGGGTGGCATGGCAGCTAGGCACCGGGAGGGTGCTACAGCTGAACGCTTTATCTTTGTCCTTTTACCCTCGTTCACCGACCTTGTGAAAATCGCCATATCGTCATTCGTTTGTTCCTAGTTTTGTGCCCTCCATCACCTAGAGGATCGTGCGCTTGTTTGAACCCCCGGCTCCAGAACCTTGATGGTGTGAAAAGACACCCAAACAAGAAGCCAAAGGGCAAAACACGTGAGTGCAAAATAACGGGGATCGTTGCAGTATATGGTGAGTACTTTTACCTTGAATCAAGACTTCTCGGTCGACATTGAGTTCTTAGTACTACTGGATGCTATGCTACAGGGAATACGACTTCCTAAAGCGCCGGAAAGCGAATCAATCTCCCTGTGTTCTAATATCCGTGATTCCGTTTCCATTACAGCAAAACCTTTTGGATCATCTCCATGACCTTCTGCTTTAGTGATGAAGAGCTTGAAAAGGCAAGAAAATGGAAAGTGGACGCCTTACTGCACACGCTCCGCGAGGTTCTTCGATTATCTTCATAAGCAGTGTGCAAAATTCTCTGGGCTAGGAAGTCGGAGAACTTTAAAGAAAGAAAGAAAGAAAGCGTTCAGCTGTAGCACCCTTCCGGTGCCTAGCTGCCATGCCACCGGAAGGAAGCACGAGAGCTGGGATACTCCCAGGTTGCCCAAGCCTAGACAGGGGAAGCGAGTGGCGCAGGTCGGATTCGAACCACGGACCTTCCGGTCAGTAAATTCGCGCTCTAACCACTTGGGCCATTTCGCCCATTTCGGAGAACTTCAACCCAGGGTCCACCGATTCTGCTCTTCAGCTTATACGTAGCGCAGATGCAAAAAAGAACCTATTCCCTAACAAGTGCTACGATAGGTATGTATCCACCAAAAATGAACTGGTTCGTTGGACTGTGGCAAATACGATATGAATTGCTGGTGCCGTTTTCTTCGTTGCTTTAGTAACACTAATTTTACGCACACTATTACATACGGTTAGGCCCCGAGAGTACCGCCTTTTTGTAAAGAACTCAAATATATGCATCTCCGAAGTTTGTTACGAACAAACGCTGTCAAATTAGTGCACCGGCAGCAAAGCATCGGTGTTGAACACTGATGTCATGCTGTCGATGATGGTGAATTATAGTGTGCCAGCCGATAAGGCTGCTGATCAGACGTTAGTAGTCTGAAGTGTAATTCTATGGGTTTAAAACTCTCTGGTATTTCGTGAGATACACGATGCTAATTGTTCCCAGCAAGGATAAAAAGTCTGTGGAATGATTCCCGGCATTTCAGTACATATTGGTTCTACTTATAGAAGCAAATCCCCATTGGGAACGACCTAATCTCCTACTGCGAAAAATTCCAGCCTTGACCCCATTAAGTTTAACAAAAATATTTGGCTTGCACCAGCTCACTCGCCTAAATAAGCTACACGTTTTTACGTATAGAAACGCGCTGTTCGCTTCTCCCGGAGGCATACATAACCGGGCGCACGTACTCATACCGTCCTTGGACGGGAAGGTGCAGAACTTGTCCCTATGTGCCACCAGTGGGGATTTTCAAAGATATGCCCACAACTATTCGCCGCGTATGTGTTCGGCATCCAGGACACCCGAGAAAAATTGCTTTGACGCTTTTGGGTTAACGTGACCGTTGCACCTTGGCAAAATACACGTGACTGTAGTGGGGTTTCCCACTATATCGCGGGTATGCGCACGCACTCGCAAAGCTCGCTGGCGTTGTCCGATTTCTAACCCTTGGTTGTCACTTCAGCAGCACAGCCACGCAATTCAATTGAACTTTCCACCTCGGTGGCACTCTTGTCCCGATCCCGGGTTGTCCCGTTTTAAGAATGCCCATATGTAATAACAAGGGAGATTTGCCCCGTCAACAACCGGAATCACGCGTTGACGCGCGGAGCACCGCAGCGTTTGCGCGTAACTTTCGGCACTGACACTTTGGTGACCTTTTTCTCAAGTTTTAGGAAGAAGTTCACCGACGGAGGACAGTGATACACATTATCGGAAGTGCAAAGCAGATGTTTTCCGTACACAAAGTTGTGATATTCCACGGACACCCCATCCTACGACGACTCCGGTAAGCAACGCCCTCGGCGTTGGCTGAGCCATCGTGGTGACAATTGTGCAAGTTCAGCATGTGTTAACCCCCCTCAAAATAAATGCACTTCATCCAGACCGCCAAAGTGTCCATGATGTGAGAAGCCGACCTCCATCCTACAAAAATTTCTGTAGAACAGAGTTAAATCCTTGACCACAAAATTGGGATTTTATAATGTAGGAATATAAGCTACCTACTGGCTCTACTATGCCGACCCGAATGAAAACTCGCGCCCGCACAGTGTGGCTCTTGACCCCAGTACATTTGCCCAAGAAGCGCTAATATCTTTAAGGTAGGTATCGTCCAGAATTGCAAACAATCTCCAGTTAAGCCGGCCGTCAAGACCGTTGTTCGGAGGGAGCCGCACTGAGCCAACGAACCTCATGTCGACTAACGGACGCGTCCCAAAGATGCTGGAGACCCAACGGTGTACTGTGATTGGCCAGAATACGAGCCAGTCATAATTGAGCGCTTTTAAATCGCACATTCGAGGTCGATTTTGAGTCAAGGTCAGTGGTAACACCGCAGATGAGTCTGTAACAATTTTTTCTTTTCATCCACAGTGTCCTCGTCACATCCACTCTTGTCAAGATGTAAGTACGAACAGTTTCTAACCGACTTGGACATTTGTCAGCTCTTGCACAGGATCAATCCATTCTGCGCGTTGGGGCTCGACGAGTTCCATCTAAGGGTCCTGAAGAAAACGTCGTCTACACTGGCAAACCATTTATACCTGGTATTCCGTCAGTCGCCTGAAGAAGGCCGCTTTCCCTCTGTTTGAAAGGAAGCGATTGTCAAGCCAATCTACAAAACTGGTGACGACTATCAGCTGAGAGGCGCAGGCCTATTAGCCTCACTAACATGCCATGCAAAGTGATGGAACGCACTCTGAAGAGAGCTATTCTAGATCACCTTACTCCCAGCTACCTGATATCTCCAGCTAAAAACAGATCAATCCCAAAACCTTCTTGCGTGGCAAACATGCTCGTGTATATGGACAGCCTAACCCAATCCAAGGACGAAGGACTCATATCGGATGCCATATTTTTCGACTTCTCAAAAGCATTTGTTAGGGTCCCACATATCCCGCTGCTCCACAAACTCGAGTCTTGCGGATCTCAAGAGAAAATCCTTCACTGGAACAAGGCGCTTTTATCGGACAGATCATTCCGAGTGGAGGTAGGTTCTAGCCACCACTCTCCAGCGTCGTTCTGTATTGGAGTTCCTCAATGCTCCGTTTTGGAACCGCTGCCGTTTTTGATCTACTTCAACGACCTTCCAGGTTTTCTTGCAAGCCCATGTCCGCTTTTTGTGGACGACATGAACTCCTGGATTTCCAATGCCTGTGCCCTCCAAGTTGACGTAAACGCTGCAAAGCAGTGATCGTTGAACTGGCACATTCTTCTATACTTCATTTGGAGACTCAGCGAGTGCCTTCGTCATGCATTGTGAGAAAGGAACAGAATAGCTGGGCGCCAAAGTGGATTTGATATCTGAGTCTTCTCACACTTCTTGCTGCACCATGAGCAATCGACCCAGACGAAATTCGCCATTCTACGGGTGATCAGACTCATCTTCTCCTGTACTACTCGCATAAACTTCCAAATGCTCTACGGAGTATACCTCAGACCACGCCTCGAAAACGTCAACCAAGGTGTTCACTCAGGATGCACGAAAACAATCCTCAATGAGCGTGTCCAGCGAGCCACTACGAAAATTTTTGCCGGCTTCAAATCCGTGGACTACGGACGCGTCTCGAGTTTCGTGACCTCTTTCCCCTGGAGTATCGTCGCCTCCGAGGTGGCCAAATTCTTACCTTTGCTCTGCTTGAACAAAGCTTGACCAACAGTTTCTTCAACACCGACACTCCAGACACACGGCTGTGCATGGTTAGAAAATTTTGATGCCCAGAACGCACAGATTCATTAGGCGATTTTTTCTCATCTCAGGTAGCAGCTGCGTGAAGTAGTCTTCCCCCGGTGGTTGTCCACGCTCCTTCTAGAACCCAGTTCAAAGCACTGCTAGACATTTATTTATGTGAATGCTCACACCGACCAGCAAACCGCCAAGCTCTGAGAACATAAAGAGCAATGCTACACCCTTTTTCGCTGGTGCCTTTCAGGCGGACGGCAGTCACTGGAAGATAAGAGCAAAACCGACCCCGGAAATTTGGGCAAAACCTCGATCCTGTATATCACTCTGTGAATCCGTGAAAAACGTACAATCGATAATGACGCAATTAGCAGGAGCGGAAAATGGCCACCGAAACGACAGGGATTTCTAGAAGGATCAACAAGTAGGCACGGAACGATGTACAAACATACATATATGGGGAGTCTCACAGTGTGATTTGGCCGCATAGAGATATACTGGCGCAGAAAATCAGTACTTTTGAGATGTAAGGGACTGTCTTTCAGTTGGACGAACAAAGTGGCACCTCGTGTCACGCGACAAGTCAGATTGCGCGGTTTCGCCTGTTTAAAACAAATCTCTCCAAGGGCTGTCTGGCAGGTGTGGCACCTGGGTAATACAAAATAATGAACCATTCCGGTTGTCACGTCAGTGTAATGGATAACGCGTTCGCCTACCGTTCGGAACTCTAGGTTCAATACCCGGTTGGTCCGCTTTTCCGTCGGGATGGACGCTCAAATATATGCACAGCTGAGACGAACCTGTAAGCGATGAGAGACGGGCAACAAATGTTGACATCAGTTACTGAAGCATAAGCAGACCTTAAGTAGGAACGAAACAGGGGAAAAACGAGCAGCAGCAAAACAAACCGCATAATAATAAACGAGCCTAAGTCACGTTACTCACGAGCAGTCAGAAAACAAAGGAAATAAGTGAAACAAGGGAAAAACAAGGGAAAACAAGGAAAACAAGTGAAAACAAGGAAAACAGGGGATTCACAGGGGGAACAAACAGTCGTTGTATAGCCGGGTGCACTCAGAACGTACACGTTTCTTTGCACCGGCTTCACAATGCAAAATTTACAGACAGTTCAACACGTGACACTTGTTTCCCTTCGAAGAACCAGAAAACAGTAGTGACAACATAGGCTAGTGCAGTCCGTTTCAATACCAAGTTTGGAGCTTACAGCTGCGTGTTTGGCAGGCCAATTAGCGGATTTGATTGGGATAAGTGAAAAGAGCTACTTTCAGCATACTCTGTTTTGGACAGAGCCCTGGAGAATGTTTATGATATATCCCCTGGTTTTTGTGCCTTTCTCATTAATAGGCTAAGCACTGTTCGCGACGCGTCGTCGTCGAAAGACTCAAACAACGTTGTCTCTCGAGGGACGTACAACCTCATTCCAATGCGTGGATGGTGAACGGGGCCTAGATTTTCGCTCGAAAAAGGGAGTGGTCTGCCTTCAAAGCCTCAAATGAAGGCGTCCGAGTTAAACAACTTTGTAGTACTGTTCACAAACGCAAATGAAATTTTGGTGTACGTCTACTAATAGCCCGGTTTTCTTGTTTGTTGAAATTACAGAAGGTTGTCGCTTGGTCAGTACGTCACAACAAATATCTATTGACTAAAGCAGATAGGTTGAGAAAAGAGGCTCGACTATCTGGTGATGTGCCTCGTGAAAAATGGTCTGCAATATTAGCAGATGGTTGTGAGACGAGCTCAGATGGTTTATTGAGAACCCAACGTGGTAGAACGGCGGGTGGCGTTCTCAAAAGAGACAGGAGGGACATGATTGGTCTTTTATTGCATCGAAGTCGGCACTCTTAGCAGGAGTGGACTCGAACCCTTCATGTCAGTGGCTGATGGTGTAACCTAGAAAGGACCTGAGTATAGGTGGAATGCAGTAACCGGGGTGTCCCTGAATCAACGTAGAAAATTTGGCGGGCGGTTGATCATCCAGTACGTCAGTGCTTGGGATTTCTAAGTCCATTCCCTCTCAATTTGTAACCCCACTCAACTTTTACTTTTAGTGCGTGTATAGGAACCGGCGTTTATTTGTACCTACCACTTTACGTATTTGGGTTTCAGGCCATCCAGCCGGTTGTAACGGACTTTATGCACGTGTGACTGTCCCACGTGGCGGCCTGTCCGTTCATTTGGTTCATAATTTTGTGGTTCAGATGGACCATCTGTTTTGGACGAGTATCTACTATCAATGTTTCTGTAATTTGTAAATTCTGTCTTACATTAGCAGTACCGTTTACAAACCCAGCTTAGAGATTTTTTGCCTTACCCGAGGTTCTTGTACTACGAGTCACTTGAAGATACCGTTTTCTCGTCACAATCCATAAAAACCTACTAAAATCAGGTTTTTTCCAGAGTTCTACTCTTTTTCTCGTGACGGTTATGGGAGTTGAGCCGCTTGGAATTTTCATATCTTGTTCCTGAAGTCTGTTGCGAATTATTTGTCACACTGTGCCTTCCATCTCTTCGATCTTTGTAGGTGAATTCATCCTTGCTTGATGGTCATTGCAGCGGATTCTCATTATCCTCTTCAAGCTCACCACAGGACGTCCACGTTGCATACCATGCTCGCGAATAGTTAGTTGGTGTTCTTCCCACTGAAATGGATTGGTCAGTGAGCATGTTTATGGCCGCCGGCCTAACAATCGTCTACTGTAGGTTTGGTACCCGCGCGTGGATGATGTGGATAATGGTAGCCAGGGTTGTTGGTGACTAATGCCACCACATATAAGTAAAGGTAAATTTCAGGCTGGTGCGATTATTGTGGATATCGTCTTGGTGATGAATGGTAACACCAATATTATTACGCTACACTGCATTTCCGTTCTGAGGAGTTTATTTGACCGCTGTTTCTGTGGTTGCTTGTGTACCCATATCATGGCGCACCAGATTCTGCAATCCAAAGTGCTTCTTCATCCAGGATGTGGGAAGCAGTCAATCCATTGTCCTTTCAAACATTGCCGTCTTTTTGCGCAACTCCCACTACCCGCAAAACCCCAGTCATGCTCCATTCTGACTGTAAACGAATGATCATACAGAACGGTACGCCACCCTCAAGTTGGGAATTATTATTGTCATTGTTGTTAGTTCACTTTGCCAAGTACATCAGTGTTCCATAGACCACGCGACTCCTTTGTTCCGCAAACGCACAAATCATGTGACGAAACTTCGTCCCGGCTCACAACCTATATTAACGAGTCAGTTCTAGTCTTGTACGCGTCGGAACGATCCTAGGTATTAGAAACACGCTAAAACCGCTTTCATGTAGGAAGACATATCATAGTCATCACACATACCCGTGTGAGCATCGGGGCAAGGAGTCAACCAAACTTCGATTCCTCGGGCAATTGCAGTTTACGTGTAGCAGATATACTGCGGAGAAACAGCAAAGTGCACACAAAGTGCTGTCGATAATTGATCGCACTGGCCACCATTATATGCCCACTGGAGTGAAAATAAATAATGAAAAACGAAATTTCTTACCCCAAACATGGATAAGCAATTTAGCCTGCGTTGTTTTAACCGAATTAGCAGGTCGATTATTTTAGGTGGTACGGCTCAGTCCTCCTTGTGATTGATGAAGCAGGAATAGACGTTCGCGTTTCACACCACAGCCTTGCTGAACTACGGCTGTCGCATCGAAAGGCACTTAATGACCTTGAGCTCAAGAATAAACGTTGAAATACTTGGTCTGCGTGTAATCTACGGGATAACAAAGCAGGAATAGACTAGGAAACGATGTGACCGGACCCAACCGCTGATCGCGATGCCTGAATAGCATTGACTGAGCTATCCACTAAGGCAGCATATCCCATCCAGGGCGGCATTAACCATAATAATTATAATTATTTTCCAAATGTTGGGTAAAATGCCGTAAGGCATGATCATAGCGTTACAGTTAGAATGAAGCATGACTGGCGGGATTTGTGGGTACAGAGGATTGGATGAAAAAGGGACAGTGTCACAACCAGTGAAAATTATCCAATGGAGACCACAGGATTTGAAGGTGGCGGGCAAAAACAAAACAGAGGAGATCATAACAAAAAACACCTCGTCTGACACATTACAAGATAACTGTAAAGTGTGAAGGATGAGGGGTCGGAACAGCGGATCTTTCGGAGTACCAGTTTTGACGTAAACCAGCAGGTAAATTAGGACGAAAACTTAAAAACTGCCGTTTAGGCCTCATGTCCCTGAACTGTTGAGCCTATGAAGTGATGAAGCGGGGAATTAGCAATGCGGACAAACGGTAGCAGGAATCCCATAATCGGGGCTTAGATTGAGACCGTAGTAACTCACTGGCGTAACTGCCATAGTGGATTCAGCAGTAAAATTTCATTGGAAGAATGAGTTGGTGGCAGTGCACAAACCTGAATGCATTTTGTACAGGAAATTGTTGGCATTATGGAGAACACAGACTTGAAGTCCACCGAACTAATTGAATAAAAAAGAAAGGATCATCAAATTCAAATTAAAGCGTCTGGGATGCGGCTGGGACCAGTTAAAGAATTTGTTGCTATTTGCGGTTAGAAAAATGAGTGGACGATAAGTACCGTCAGGGTTGAGGAAGCAATATTTGCGACCAAATATGTGGCAGAGCAGTGACATCACTGATCTGACGTACCTCGGTTTTTGGACACCCTTAACGGACGTCATATTTGAGGTCGTTAAAATGCGCGATTTCTTGAGTGGTAAGGTTTTTCAGGTTGGCCAAGGAAATAAGCAGAGGTTAAGAGAAGCCTATGTAAGGTCGCGGGTATCTTTCCGATTGTGGATCTCCGCGGGCACACCTCACAGGCCACGTGGAGTTGATAACAGCCAAACAGGATGACCGAACCAGGTAGTACCGAAGGTCAAACCTTGGGAGGGCGAGCGAATAGGATGAGATTGGTCAAGATTGGTGAGTTTGAGCAGATATCAGACAGGCTTTTTTGTACATTTTTAAGGGAAAAATTTTAACGGTTGGCGCAATAGGGGTTGTGACAACAAGTGATTAAATGGGACAGGATGGGGGTGGATTTGTATCCAGTAGAGTGGTAGTGAAGAAGGGTTTGTGTTTGCTAATATACGACACCCAGATACAAGATGTCAAGAACAAACAAACGTGGAGAGGTGGTGTGGTTAGGTGGATCCAAACCGCGAGTACCGACGGAGGTTTACTTCCAAGATGATGAACTCCGAAACGTATTCGTGATTTGGACAGTGCGACAACTCAGGAATGTGAATATGAGAGAAATGGTCACCGGTCCCCGAACCACTGCTATCAGCTTCGAAAAACGCTTGGTGCATGACGAAGAAACCTTCAGGCGCTAGTATTTTAAGCTATTATTGAAGCCTCAGGAATCTCACTGTACATGTGTGCATATTTCTCAGTGTAAGTGTTCACTCCTGGGAGCACTAGGTAGGTGTGTCTGATTTATTTGCCTGGCGAAGCGGGCTTCGCTGCGGTCCAACCGTAAGCATGACGAAAGCAGCTGCCATTTTGCACGTTGATGTAAGCCGTGGACATTTCAGTGTGTTCCGGCCATCCAATCTTAGTTTTTCTTCCGCAAATTTCTTTTACAACAAACAAAATTTCAGCTTTTTGCCATTTTTAGTCCATAACGCTGCCGGTTAAATGGCACAACAGGAGAGGGTCCATTCAAGCAACAATTAACGGAAAACACCAGTGCTCTCTTGTCTTTTTGAATTAAAGGCCATGCTTGGAACCGCCGGCGATTGGCGAAGCACCGTTGCTACTATAGGTAGCGGGTATACGAACGCAACATGGTGCGAAGCAAGAGTGCGACTCTCCTTGCGAGCCGCGCCCACCACCACAAGAGGTTTTCATCTACCGTACGTGCTACCATGTCTGCAGAGTGGTAGGCCACCAAGTAGACATAATTACAGCTTGTGCATTAAAGAAAAAATCCAGCTACCAGAGATATTGTCCAGTCGGAGGAAGACCAGGTCAGTAAAGCATTCCAATGATTTGGAAGAAGCCAGCGGTTGACAGCCGCTGGGAAGGACAGTTGGCGAGGTGGCAAACTGGGCAACAGGCACCATTCGGACAACGAGAACAGAAGGTAGATGACCAAAGCATGCGAACCATGGCTAAAATATGGTGTGTGAGCTACCAAGCTAAGTAGCGGTGCGCCGCAAATTTACGCGTGCGTGTTTCTAAAGGGTTGTGTAAAGTTAAAGTCGTTCTCAGTGTTTTAAATTCTGGCATATTTCGGTTTATGTGGGTTGGGAATAGACAGCACGAAGCCTCGCTCATTGAACAGAGCAGATGGATTATTTCAGTAGAGGGACCAGGCTGGAAGTCACCTGGTATAATTTACCTCGGGAAGAAGCCGGACCAGTAATGGGGCTCACTCTGATCGAGCAGGCCCCTCGGCTCTCTCAGGCAAGTGAAAGAGGTAGCAAGGTATAGCAAGGAAATGATTCTACTTTTTTAATTAGTGTTTTATTTTTTCATCCATCAAAGGTGCCTTCGTCAAATTTGGAGGTAATCATGACTCATTTCATAAGGAAGGTCAGGCGGTAGTTGGATAATTAGTAGGGCACCCGCTGCGAGCTCAACCATCTCCTCGTGGTACCGACTGGGTAGCCTTGATGTCAGTCTGGGTGGGCTGAGAGTTCAGGAACTCCAGAGGGGACTAACCACGCTGTTTGGTTTCAATGTACTGTTTACTTTTGAAAATATACACTTTAAATCATCGGGCGCCTCTGCACCAGCTACACTCAGTAAACAAGAAAGACTCGTGAGGTTTTGGTTTGAGGAATATGGCAAGTGCTGAAAATCGAAAGCTGGTTTGATAGCTCACATTGAGTTCACGATAATAAAAGTGTTAGTACAAACATTGTCGCCATATCTGCTGGTATTAATTGTTACCGCCTTTTTTGGCGAAGATTGGCCTGGGTCAACATCGCCGGCACGTAAGCCACATTCAGCGTAATGCAGATAAGCCTATCCGAGTGAAGTATTGCGATGTCCGCTAGTCCCAACAAGAGCCACGTCGCTCTCGCGTCTCCTTACCGATTTGTATCCGTCTTTTGGCACGCAAACCACGCTATTCGTAGGGTTGGAGCAGTATTTTCCTTCGTAGATCGGCTATCAGCATCAAAACCAGGTTGCAGGTGCTTAACTGGTAAGCGTAACAGGCCGAATCATCATCCGGCGGCCCTGGCCGAACTATTTGTCGAATCGCGACCTACTTGTCAGAATCCAGTAATAATGGCGTCTGATTTAAACAAGCCGTGGATCGCACCGTGTCACTCTTGAAGTACCATGTTGACATTTCGCTTGCTAGTGTTGACCTTCTAGCATTTGCCAGAAGGTTATAGTCTGGTATCGTGACACCGGAGGACTCCTGTCGCTTCTCGACATCGACACCCGCAGGATATTTGCATAAACATGGAGAACTCTATCCCGTCGCCGTCGTTGTTATACAATCGGTCAAATGAAAGCAGCTTCATCGAGAAACCTACGCCACCATCCAGTCCATACACCATCGAAGACGGAAAGGTGCGGCGTCTGCTGTGCTCGATGTGTCATGCGAGGACCTGCAGAATGGTAACTGCGGCCTACCTCCAGACTTCAAGCAGTATTGTAACCAGGTGCTCTCATCTCAAAACGCGTGGATGGTTGGCCAACTTGCATGGTAGTTTCATCCGACTGGAGCCTGATCGATGCAATTACAGGAGGGAAATTCGAGCGTACGATCAGTTTAGTGAACAACTCATCCTCAGGTCTGGGCAAGATCTCACCTAGGATGCTCTTTTGGTTCGATACCAACGCGGGTGCTGGGCGTATCAACTTGCTCTTAATGTCCGGTGGTTTCCCATCACATCTGTATCGTGCCCCAATTGCCCTAGTCCCGAGGGTCCCAAATCTGACTTCACTGGATCAATCAAAACTGATATCCGTGTCACCCACTATCCACGGATGCTTTCATAAGGTGCTTGCTGATCGCTGGAACCGTAGATCACAAGTGCACTTACTGCGGTCTGCATTTCTACATCAAGACGGCTGTTTGGAACCATTGTAACCACTACATACCTTGATTTGGCACTCTTCAGAAAATGCTTCTTATCTCAGCCTGGTGTTTTTTGATATATCGAAAACGCTGTTTTCGGTTTAGAATGACACACTCGTCAAATCCGCCGAGGCGTTTGGAGCACTGTCACATCTATTTCGATACATCGTACGGTCTAATGAGAGTGCCGTAGTAGTTTTCCCAAATTCCGAGTTTCGTTGCCACAGCGATGTGAAGTAGAGATCCACTCCCATGATTTCTGTTCATCACGATAATGGATAAAGTTCTTGGATTGTCGCTGCAAATGAGATGCCAGTTCCACTATACAGTTCGCCTTTGTTGACGACTATATCATGTGTGCCCAAATTCAGACTCGCCTTATGGAGGATCATGAAGCTGCTGCGGTCGAGTTGGGAAGACGCCTTATGGTCATGAAGCTGCTGCGGTCGAGTTGGGAAGAGCTGGTATAAAGATAAATGCCCGAAAGACGAGAGTGATAGTGATTTGTGTGGACATGAATCATCGGGCGGCGGCGGCCTCAGTCAAATTGTCTTGCTTCGCTGATGAAACAATCACTTCTCTGGGTCCGACAGACGCCGCAAAATATTTGAGAATTCTCTTTACTTTTGAGGGGAAGGAGTATTTGGCCACCGACGACATCCGCTCAAACTGCTCGACGAAGTGATGCGTGCCCCATTTAAGCTGCAACAATGAATAGAGATCGCGAGGAACTGCCTGATGCAGAGGCTAATTCATCCACTCGTGCCCGGCCAAGTCCACTGAATGACGCCCAAAAGGTCGGACGGTCACATTAGGCAATCTATTTGTGGCTGGCCACGAAGGACAGATGATCAGCTTTATTTTACGCCGGTGAGCAATAAGGGGAACTTGGTGTCCCAAGTCTGAGTGCATCTTTTCTGACGCAGCGAAGAGCGCGTACGATGAATTTTCTTTCTACTCAGTGGTGAGTACTACGCAATGTGGTCAACGATCCTACATTTGAGAAGATTGTTCGGGATTTTTTCCTCTCGATCTGAGTCCGTTGTACATGCGTAAACACTAATGAAGAGCTGGTGGTTGCTTGGAATGGTAGTCTGCACAACAGCGTTAACGGTCGCGGTGTATGTGAGTCCGTTACCTTGCCTCTTTCTAACCGAAAGCTTGTATTTTCAGAACCGATGATTCCTCGGATATTTATCCGTAAAATCTAGCTCCGATGCAAACTGCTCAGGTTGAGAGTTAGAAGCGCTGGGCATGGCCACGGTGACCGGACGAAATTCCGCCTTGGAAACTGAGGCCAACCCGAGAGTTTGATGCACCTTTTGCAGTCCTGCTGAATCACGCATGATGCTAGATATGCTCGTCATAATCGGGTGGGGAGATAACTCACGAAGCGACTCCGTCGACTAGGATACAGCATCTTCGGGGAGCTGAAAGCACGCTCTTCGACGTCCTTCATTTAGGCCGTTCTATTCGCCGTTCAGGATCGCCGAGCAACCGTGATAGACGTCAGCATAATCTCAAACGGGCGCGAAGTGACTTTTTGAAGAAAAGAGGCAGAACTATGGCGCCAATGAATAGTCCATTGCCATAATCCCTGCCTTAATTGCGATCGAGTGTGACTTTAAGTTTTGGTCCACAAGCCGCTGACCATTTCTTATAGAGGGATTTACATTCTTCTATCTTCGAAGGCTGTTACTGGACTGGAACTCCCCAGTATAACTCGATTACTTGATTTGCTCGCCATTGTGGGCTCTCTGAGTACTTAAGTCAATTTTTTGCGTGGTAAATGACGTCGAAGATACATTCTTGCCATTGAATCTCACACCAGACCCGGTATGACGGACACTTTGTGCCTGATGTGTGAGCGCTGACTTTGCTAGGGCCCACCGCCCCTTGAATAGCATTCAACATTTTCCGCCCTTTCCTTGGTTGGTGGCCTTTACACGCGTGATTACATACCGAACATTCTCACCTACGCTGCGGTTCATTTTGTTTGGCTGGAACTGTCATTGGCGTGACTTTGAGTAAGACGCCTCTCTCTTCTTACCTAATATTCTCCCGTAACCCCTCCTAATTTGTCATCTACAGTTACTTTATTTCTGTGACCATGCTCTTAAAAAAATAAGCGATAGTCAGAAAGGTAAATAAGGACTGCTAAAATTTATGTTGGTGTGTGATATCTCGAAACCAATCGGAAAGTCCATTCTAAATGCAAGTGTAGTACACTAAAAAGTGGTGGCGTATGTTCATACTCGCTGCGGGGCACACTAAGAGGTTACCGGATTTACGAATTTATTTCAAGTATGACTTTACGCTCGATTTCACATCGGCTACAACATATGGTGCAAGGTGGTAAGATTCATCATCAATCGTCAGAGCCATTTTGCCCCGAGGCCCAGGATCATGCAACGGGGGCGTCAGGAGAAAGGAATAGGCTGATGGAATAATTTTTGGTGGATATACGTTGAATGTTCTCAACCGATAGTACACAACACCTGGTGTAAGGGAAAGAGAAAATNTAATTGGTCGACGCATAGCTTGGGAATTGCGACCTTTTTGGCTGGAAGATGAAAGGAGCATACTATTAGAAAACAGAGCACACGTGCCGGGTGACCTGTAATTATACTTGTTGAGGAAATCTGAAGGTAGGAAAGAAGCTGAGACCAACTTTGACAGATATTTCTTTATCCAAAGTAATAAGATTACACGTTATATCATCCCGAAATTCTAATAACACTCCAACGAAGCTCATTCCATGGATTTCGGTAAGCTTGCCACGTCTACCAACAAACCGCGTCAAACATTGCAGGAATGAGTCAGTTGACAGACTGCCTGCATTCCCAAATAAACTGGTCTGTTTTTTAGGCAGCTGAATATACAGCCACGGCGTTTTAACTACGGAGGCTTTCGTTTGATCTTCAAAGTCCAAAGTTATCCGCTCACAGGCGCATTAAGGAACGCCAAACCTCTTCCACTCTGTCTGCCAGCAATGTGGCCGTCATTTACGTTCCCGCCTGTGTGGACTGGCACTTGCTTAAAGTACAGGCACCAATCACTTGCTAAACGGCACCAAAGCCATCGCCTTCGGATAGAGGCCAATACCTGTGCTACTCTAAATGCCCTTCCACTTCATGAAAGTGACGTATGGTCAAAGGAGTAACGGGATGTCGGCCCCGGAGAAAAGCTTTATGTTTCACCGGCCAGCTGTAGCTTGAATCACTATATCCGATCCCTGCGCACAGGACACCATCGTTCAAGACAGGTAACCATTTCCTCAGGCTGCCGCTTTGAGTCTGACTGCTCGGACGCTTCATGTCCGATAGAAAGCGTTAAACGCTTGCAATCCCAGAGCAAAATGACTACGCTATACGAGCTTTATTGAACAGTAAGCTGCCTGGAGGAGTTGTAATACTCTAATAATACCAAAGGTAGGCCTGCTTACCCGGCCCGTTTGCATCCATTAATTGATATCGGTTGTAGCAATTGTATTGACCATGCAACAACATTCTGTAGCTTCACCTAACAGAAAAACGGGGCTAAAAGTGGGTGTACGCCATCATTCAGTTCGAATTTATGAACAAGTTCTACGAGGCCATTCAGCTAGGGTGGCTTGAATGAAGACTGTAGTGGCAAAATACTTTCATGTATGAGTAAACATCTTGGCCCGGTTAACCGGCCACGCAGCGGACTGTGGTTGATAACCCGATGATGTGGAAGGTACCACTGCTTTGAATTTGATGACAATTCGGGGGCATCTGCCACTCCTCCGGTGTATCCCTTCTCCAGGTATGTGCGAAGCGCCTTATGGTACTTTGCACCTAAAACGCGAAGCTGGCACAATCTGGTAAGTTTTTTAGCTACCTAAAAGTTATCGTGTAGTGGAAGTCTGTTATCCTTCCATGAGAGTGGTAGCTGACAGTGTCCAATTACGAGCATTTTACCAATCTCCGTATGTGGAAGGACTGCTTTGAATTTGATGACAATTCGGGGGCATCTGCCACTCCTCCGGTGTATCCCTTCTCCAGGTATGTGCGAAGCGCCTTATGGTACTTTGCACCTAAAACGCGAAGCTGGCACAATCTGGTAAGTTTTTTAGCTACCTAAAAGTTATCGTGTAGTGGAAGTCTGTTATCCTTCCATGAGAGTGGTAGCTGACAGTGTCCAATTACGAGCATTTTACCAATCTCCGTTCTCAGTAATGCCATCTGATCTTCCAAAGAGGTATTAGTGGTCGATGCTAAAGTGTCCACGAATTCGCAATCTATTCTGACAAGCTCCGCTTTGATCTGTGCCCTCAGGAAATTCCGTTGCAGTTCGACCTCCCGCTTCACCCGATCATCTGAAGCTGAGCAAGACCCAAAGCATTTTCAGCTACACTACCCTTTCGACAACATGAACAAAGTGACCTACAAGAACCGGGGCGCGAAGCAAACTGCATTACAATCGTCTCCTCCGTAGCTTCGATGGTTCCAAGTTCCTGGGCTCCTTTTCCCTTCGCAATGGTTTCAAATTTAGACATCTTTATATCAAACAAGACGACGTAAGTTGTCGAGTACTGTTACGTGCAAACGGTATCTTCGAGTCACGCGTAACACAAGAACCTTCGGGAAGTCAAAACGAATTCGGAGCCGGGTTTCTGCAAGCACTATTATTGCGAGACAAATTCACCAAATATACAAGTCTCTACAATAGATATTCATCCACAACAAATAGTCCACATGGACTATAAAAGTATCATCCAACTGAGCAAACAGGCTCCCACGTGAAATGGTCACATATAAATTCGGCCACAACTGGCTGGATGACCTGAAAGCTAAATGAGTGAAGCGGTAAGGATAAATAAACGCCAGTTCATATACACGCACTAAGCACAAAAGTGGAGCGGGGTTAACAAAAATGGAGAGGAAAAACGTGGAAATTTCAAATGTTAACGTAATGGACGATAAACCCTGTAAATCGGATGATGATTGCAATCTAGTGCTCTTATTGGCCACTGGAAATGTAAGTTACGACAATTCAGCGCATGCAATCGTCAGTCTTCAAGAGGATTGCCTCGACTGAAGCATCGCTGTCAACGGCTCTCCAGCGGTTTAGTAAGATCTGGAATCCCGTATTTAGGGCGGTTGGATAGAGTACTCTTAGGAAAACAAGAATTCACAATTATTATTGGGCTGATAGAACGTCTGAAATCGGGTGATTTTTTGCCACCAACGAGCTTATTTTGCGTCTTCCGGCTAGAACAGGCTTAACTCAAACTTCTTTCATCGGAAAAACTTTTCGAATTCTTATATAGGGCTGCATCGTCCTCTGTATGTAAGCTTCAGAGGAATGATTCCATTGCTTAAATTTATATTTCATCATTTTGTTCATGAAGACTCGTATTCACATTTGTGGGAACTAAAACAAGAAGGGATTTCGCCTGTTTTTCTGGCACGATATTTTGAGGAATCCGGTCCTAGGTGATCGCTTTGGCTTCGTGGATCGAACCATGGCGGTCTTGATTGCAGTGTTAGAGAGCTTGATCACCGTCCTGACAGCTAGGAGAAGCAGGATTGAAAACACAAAATAATCGGGTTTCGGCCAAGCTGCCACGAAAATTGTGTTTGCCTCAAACTTATCGAGGAAACAGCCAGTTTGTCCTGCAGTAAACCAGTTTAAAAATCAAACACTGAAGGTTGAAGATGAGGATCTGAATTCATTGCTAACAGGTCTCTTGTTATCTACAGGATGCATACCGCCAATGAGGCTTAGTAACCAATGTAGGCAAAAGGATAAAGTGATTTAGAGCGTTTGTCTGTATATTCCACACGCATATAAACTTAAAATTCCGCCGAGCAGTGCGAGGGTGAAGTTGCATCCAACATCTCACATTTGACGGACATCCATTTCGTCCAAATCTATGATGGTTTTCTGATAGCTTTAATGTAGGGTTGCCTACTATATTCCGTCTCATGTATTATTGTACGTGGATACATTGCGGTGGGAATTGCAACCCAGCGGAGTCTGTCACATATAAGCTAAATTTAAAAATTATAATTGAACGACGTGTTAACTCAGCGAAGAGGGAATACCGATAAAATTTGTCAGTACCTACACTCTATCGAAAGCAAACCAGTTTCCGGCGCATTATTTGCACGTCATCATCACCATTCTATTGAAAGAGTGTGAAACTTATCTTAATGTGGTGCCTAGCTAATCTGAGTGGTTGGTGAAGAGAGGGCATAACTTAAGAGTCCACAGTCACCGGAAATTTGAAAGTTTTAGCGAACACGGCAATATGGTCTTTCAGGCTGTTTGCAATGACTACGGCTTGTCGTGACCTGTGCCGCTTGACCCTTTGTCAAGTGCGACGACCACAATTTGGTCTAGGTATGGATGTCCTGGAAATGTTCCAGGCAGCATACTTCGCAACAGAAATTCTCAGGCGATATACCGGCTGCTGAGTGCTGTCATCATATGGGTTGCCTTACGTGCTGTATACAGCAGCCAGAGCAGGCGAAAAGAGACTACTACTGACGCCTCCCTTAGTGTGTTCCCAAGTATTTGTTCCCTAACTTTCCACTCTGTGAGAATTAAGTTTCGTACCTATATCGGTATAAACAGACGAGCTAGATATCCAGAATTCAGATCGGCCCAACAAGTACCACGTATGTATTCGAATCGGCGTATAGGTACAGTATATGGAATATTAAAACAAGAGAATAATGAATAGAGCAACGAATAGAGTATCAGTCATTTCATCACAACCGCCACACCTTGAATGAGCATGTGGGTGTTCACTTCACAGTCCTGGTCTTGGCCACAATCTTTCGGGGCCTCTCGGAACGGAAACTTCAGACTCTTCACAGGCTGTGTTCTTCAGATACGTTTTGTTCAGATACCAAAAGATCATCTACAAAGGCTTCAGTAGTATTTGAAACAGCAGGAGTGCCTCCGGTATTGAACTCAACCTGGTCAATGTGTCTCCGATGACAAAACAGATCCAAATCGAGAATTGTGACCATTTGTTTGCCAGTTGATGAAAGTACTATTCCTGTTGCGGGCCGCAAATCATTACCCTTGAAAAATGTAACATCAGCCGTTTTGGCACAGTCAAGACTTGTACACAACGAACGAGATTTAAATAGAAGCGCGGGACTCTTCCCAACAACGGAATAAACGGCGTTCCTGTATTGCATTAGAAAATTGTCAACCCCACGGTCCAGTTCCACAAAAGTAGTAGGAGAGAGTGAAATAATGACAGAGGTTAGTGTTCGGACAAAATTTTCAGCAAGTCCATTCGACTGGGGATGTCGCGGAGCAGTAAACAGATGTCGGAATCCAAGACCTCTTGATCATTCCTCGAAGAATCTTGCAGTGAAGTGTGTGCCATTATCAGTGACCTTCATGGCTGAATACTTTCCTCAATGCTTGCTGAGTGAATTCGGCACTTGGAGACTTAGTCAGAAAAATTTCAGGCCAACATGAATATGCGTCAGTAACGACTAAAGCGTAGTATTTGCCCAGAAAAGGACCACAGTAGTCGGCATGAACTAGCTGAAACGCTTGACGAACAGGCTCGCAAAAACCAAACGGAACAGTTCGTCTCCTGGGTATTAGCATGCCACCTGTAGGCTTAGGACATTTAGGAATCGGTTGTTTGATTTCGTTCTTGTTCACAGAAGTCGGTAAGGTGATACTGGTTTGCAGCAAGCGTAGAACTTTGAGTCCGACAATCGATGGTCCCGACGTTGAAACCAAATAATTACAATCGATAGAGGTACCTTGGGGTAACCTCACAGGGATCGCGCGACTACCAAATAGAGGTACAGAATATCCAGTGATACCGCGGATGTTAACGTCTGTAGGCACTATCACGGCACTGGGGTAGAATGCAGTTATATTTGATTGTGGAACATTGGACTCAACACTACCAGTATCAACAATAATGTCATGCTTTTGACCAGAAGCGGATATCAACGTTTTAAAAACATGTGACGAATTTTGGGACAAAACAGATAGAGAAAGAGTAGAAATATCTTCGGTTAATGCCTTCACGTCAGTATTTGGGTCAGAAGTTTGGTGACACAATTTCTTGGACTTACACATAAGTTGAATATGTCCTGTTTTACCGCAGATGAAACACTTCGCTCGTCTGTGGGGGCATGAACATCTGGAATGGTTTCGTCCACAAGAGTCGCATTTCCCAAATTTTCGAGCCATCGGATTAGGGTTACAATCTATGATGTGACGTGTTGATGGATTCGGGGCACGAAAATCTGTTCGAGGTTTGAATTTGTTGTTCGTCCGCATCCCTGAATTATTTCTTTTAGAACAATTTAACTAGACTGCTTCCTCAGTCTTCGTTACATGCTTCACATCTTCTTAATGCTCACATATTTGCCGAATAGTTCGAAATTTCTAATCCGAACAGAGTAGCAGCTTCTGCTGTAACTCGGGCATCTGAATGCCAGCAATGAGTCTATCACGCAGCTGGTCCTCTAATGGGGCACCGTAGTCACATTTGGCTGCCTGTGTCTGCAGCTTCAATACAAAATCACGAACCGACTGAGAATGGGAGCGGGTCAACGTATTGAACCTATCTCTTTCGGCTGCCACGAAGCTAATCGGTTTGAAGTGTTGAAGAACTTTTTTCTTCAATACATTATAGGAAATATCGATTAACGATTCAGGATACACAAAATTCTTGATCAAATTATACGCTTTTTTGCCAACGAAATATAGGAAATATGCGGTGAGTTTCTTATCCTCCATATCGGATTTTGTGAGGCACCATATGTCGGACCGTTCCAAACAATCGGCTACGTCACGCGCAGTCGAATTAACATCTAATGGTTCCATCTCGGCAGGCATAATGAATTGTTCCAATCGCGACGCCAAAATGTGAGAATTAAGTTTTTTGTACATACATCAGTATAACCAGACGAACTAGAAATCCAGACTCGCGTACCGTGTTCTCACCGGAACTGACAACCATGTTAGCCTTGCATCCTCTTATTCTATTATACACCCGAAATACAGCACCTATCTTTGGAGGCTGTAAGGACTATTAAGCCTGAGTTGGACGCGGCTGTTCAAATTTGAGGATCACTCACTGGTTCAGCGTGTAAGCGTGTTCTGATTGGTTGAAATATGGACTAAACAGTCAAATGCGTCCGGTGCCAAAGCCGCATCCAGGAGACGTCCGGAACTCTCTTCTGTCGTTTCCTTCGTTAAAATGGAATTGGTCACCCTTCCACCATCTTTCTGCTTTAGGATGCGTGGCCTTAGTAATTCGGAGGACACTGCAGGTGGATACGACGGCTGGCCAATTATGTTGAGGCGTGGATCGGTCATCCAATCTCGCAAGGATGCCTCGAGACTTGCTTGTGAGATTGGATGACCGTCGATATATTGACTTTAGTTTCCTCCGCATGGTTCGGTTGGCAGCCGTCAGACAGTTAACTGTCTGGCATACAAATTTGCATGTTATATGTTATATGGCGCTCCATGCGTTATTTTATAGCAGACTTAAAAACCCAAACACCTTTGTGGGCGCTGGTGGCATGAACGCACTTGTTAGCAAGCTTAGCCGAGGCTCAGGTGGTTATCTTGGGTTAGGTACTAGACCCACGGACGATGAGGATCGCCTGTTGCAGATATGCTGAACGCTGACTATTCCTTTCCAGTACCAGCTTCCATAAAAACGGAACTGTTTAATCACGTACTGCCCATCATCAAGCCAGCTCCGAGCCCATCTAGCTCTCATTGTAATCAGTTACCGGTGGCGGGGATCGACTACCGTCTGCCGCATCCATGAGATACCTTCTTGGAGCACGCGCATCTGGTTTCGCCGCTGGGTATCTCTTGGACCACGAATTAGGGCCGACTTATCAGAACCAGCTATTAAATGCGTGCTTGCTGGTCCGACGTTGGAGCGTGACGACCACTGGACGGAGATATTCAAGAACCATACTCGATACGGGGACTTCTACCGGCTGCACAGCCCATCTAACCTCATCCAGGCCTTATACCTCTAATAGGAATGGGGCTTTGTTGGAGGCCCAAGGATGGATTCTCCCCGGTTGCATCGTCGGACGCCGGGCGAAACTGAGTCCTCGCAGACCGTAATTTCGGGAGATCCAGGTGTTCGAAGGAATGCCTGAAGTGTCCGCTGGTTGTTCCACTTGATTCCTTCAACGGGCCTTCGGAAGCCTTTATCAGTGAAACCATCAAGCACAGCCGGACTCTCTGGTATTCAGAAATCAGGAGCTTTTGGACTGCGGGTTCGGGTAGTCACTTCCATTCAAATTGTCGGGCTGTGACAGAGACATAGACCCTCTTCAGCCTCAGAAGTATTCAAGGGACTATCTTACTTCTTTTTTCAAGCGAGTTTTATCTGCTTTGTTCAATCAATGCCCGTCTAACATGTTTGCGTCTATCTGGAAGGAAGAGACAGTCCCAGAAAAGTGTTGATCTACGATTGTTGAGAAGATATTCGCAATGAACATAGTGGCCAGAGAGGTGTCAGTTTGACGTCTTTTGCAATATTTCTTCTGGCGTCAATGATCGCTGTATTTGAGGCGGCATACGAAGCAGTGACTTGTGAGCATCAAGCGGCATTTCGACCGGGTGTAGGCTGCATCGACCAAATCTTCACACCCTGTCAGATGTTTGGGCTTCGCTGTATGTCACTAAGGTCTACAAGGTTCCTGCCGGCAAAAAGTTGAATGTCGACGTTTCGAAAACAATATCGGTCTCCTCATTACTTTGTCGATGAAGCTAGAGTGGAATGAGTAAACATCCTTACCAGGTAGCTCTTTCTTTGGGATTATCTCGAGCTCCCCGTATATTCCCATACATAGATTGAGGTACCCTCTGCACAATCAAATACCTCTCTTCGAATTACTTCGTTACGCTTCCACTCGTTCGCTTGATACAATACCCACCTCAACAAATTCAGCTGCATCGACCTCTGTATTGCCAGGGGTGTGCAGCCAGGACCTAGAAGAGAGCGAGGATGCAGTCAGTTAAATTACAATATTTACGTTCTGAATCCTTGTTTCTGATAGCCAGTACACATCAATGCAGAGGGAATCCAGTGTCGAACAAGAGTCACCTGTAGTCTTGCTTGTTTTAGGGTGCGAACATTAAATGCAGCTGAGGAGACAAGGTTTCAGGATTTGAAAACGAATTTCAAACTGTGTAGGGCTGTTGCTGAAGTCGGACTTACAAAAGCAGCATCCGAGTCCGATGAACGGTGAGCAAATCGGTCAGCCCTAGTGCTGGGACCTGCGGAAAGACTATGCAAATTTGGTTGGAGTGGGGTAGAAGAGGTTAAACGCTAAAGTGTAAAAAGGGAGGCGTCAGCAGTAACATGTTTTTGCTTACCCGCCATGCTGTATGCAGCAAGTAAGACCACCCGGCTGATAGCACCACGTGACGGCCGATGTACTCTCATGGCCTTACGTGGGCAGTTAACGCTTAGGGTGTCTTTGCAACTAGGAATAGACAATGAAATACCTAAATAATGATCTTCATCCGTGGCACCGTGTCGTGCAGTTCGAAGTAAGCACGAGGGCGGGGATGCCTTCGAGTTGTCCAAGCTCAAACCGCAACAATCAGAAGCTATGGTTTTGAGCTACAGACACCCGAGTCAGGAGTTCTGAGCCTTAGCCACTGGACTATCTCAATCTCATTATATCTGAAATTAAACGGTTCCCTCTGTGGTCGCCGTGTTCACAACGGCCTCCTTTTCGAAAGCCATCATTGTTGCTAATTCTCTCCAGTTTTGTGGGACTTCTTTTTCCATAACAGATCAGGTAAGCGTTGACTAGGGATCTCACGCCCATCTCTGAACAATGATAGGAGATCACCCAGGCTAGGGGTTCGATGGCGCTTGATAGAATATATGCATCCATAATTCTCTGAGGGAATAGATTCCAGGCTCGTTCAACGCCATGGTACAGTTAGAGAGTCCGATGGAGTGGCAGCAGATGGCCACGAAACTTGTTCCGAGTACTCAGCCAAGCGGTCGGGGAGTTCTTTATTCATCATCATCATCATCATAGACAGCGTGACATCAGAATGGTCGATGCAGTCTGATCGTTGATGGTTTCGCTCACCGGTGATTTTTGGGGACCGGTCACACGGACCAACCGAAGTAATCTTTGGGTGTTCGCGGAATTCTTCGAATCTTCTAGTTTCTTAGCCTTCCGTGTAAACCAGCTCTCACAGTCAGTGCACTCTGAATTTCTATTGACTTTGACAATTCGCCGGGCCGAACTGTGTTCTGGACCATTGGGGAGATATCTGTGAGATTTAAACAGTGTCATTGTTCGCTCTGATGGTCAACAGTTCAGTGATGCTGGATGTACTATGCGGCGCCGGAGAGATCCCGTTACGGTGCGTGTTGGCATCCGGTGGCGGAGCAGCTGAAAAAGATTCCACAAGACGGTTTTGATAAATTCGTTCAAATTTAGGGTCTCCGAGCCTTTCAGTTGTTGAGCGAGTGGTCTACCAACCCCCAGACCATTATTCCCTGTCTAAACCATCGCCGCCTAGAACAAACTAAAATAGTCACCTATTAGCTTCGTCCAATATCAGCCTTCAATATCCGTACTCTACATCAAATTGGACAACAGGCATCTCTCGCCGAAACCTTGCTTTCCTCTCTTTTTGTCCATGCTGTGCACACAAAGAACCATCTCGGTCGTGCACCTTAAGCCACTTAGGACGTGCTTCGATATTCCACATTCCACTCTTCGGGTATCTGGTGGTATCTACGGTGTGGGAGTTTCACTCAGCTCCAAGACTGAAAGCGCCTTACTAGACTGGGGCCAAGTAAACAGCCTTTGCGTTGTGCGGTTGTCTGCTCAATTAAGATCAGTACAGGCTGATGTGGTAAACGGTGCTTATCCATCATATCAGCATACATCCCGACAGACTGTAGTTCTAAGGTTGAAAAGGACAGGTTTTTCGTAGATCTTTCGCGACTGCGTCGGTCAGCAAGAAGGGTGAACGTAAAAATCGTGACAGGTGATTTGAACGCCAAATTTGCACAACTAAATCCGGAAGAGGTGGTAGATTTGTGGTCGATGCTCTGCATACGGATAATGGAGATCGACTGCTTCACGTGTGTGCTGATCATCATCTGTTGCTGCGCAGTACGAATGTCCAGCACAAACGCTCGCAACGAGTCACTTGGAGCTCACCAATCGCAAGACAGTCGTGGACTCATTTGTACCATGTGATTACCAGTCAGCACTGGAGATCCTTAGTTAAAAACTGTCGTTCCCTCTGGGGTACGCAAGTTGACCGTGACTATGCCATTGTGCGGGCCGGGTTATCACTTCGCTTTCCGTCAGCATTACGCTTGCCGAAGCGGAGCAGCTCCATTAATCAACTTCGACAAGTTTCAATAGCTCAATAGTATCAAGCTGATCTGGCTAGAATGCTACTTGAAGCGAACAGTTATGCGGATCGTCTAACTGGAGTACGCAGATGACATCGCCCCCATCTTCGAAGACCAAAGCGAAGCACAAGACCTGTGAAATAGACTAACCACCATCATACCATCTTTTGGCATGCGCCGTGCTCCTTCAAAGTGCTAAGTCATGCTTCAAAGCGTATGGTCTGTGAACATATCCCGTACAATTCAAGGAGAATCACTGGGGATTGTGGAAAACTTTACATATCCCGGTAGTAGTATTAGCTCTGTCGGAAATGTGTCTGATGAAGTCATTGCAAGAATCACAAGGGCTCGGATCACGTTTGCTAATTTGCGTCATTTGTGACGTCACAAAGGCATATAACCAAATCTTAAGGGTCACGTGTGCCAGGCTACAGTAAGTTCTGTATTGTTGTGTGAGTGCGAGACATGATCTCTGAGGACAGATGATGTGAGGCGTCTTCAGGTTTTTGACCATCGATGCCTCAGAAGCGTGGCTAGTTTTGAATGGTGTCAGTTTGTTAGTATCGAGGTGATTAAAAAGGGGTTTTTGGTTGTGCGGTAAGTAGCTCAACCCGGGAAAACATCCAGCACCACCGACCACAATGGCTCGGTCATGTGCTACGCATGCCGAAACACCGTCTACCGAGACGAGTTTTGTTCTCCGTGCCTCCTTCGGAATGGCGCATACCCCGTGACCTCATCTGTGCTTGGCTTGAGACGGTGCAAGTAGTCGATGTCAGTGGCGCTCGTGCCGTCAGTTTCCAGGTTGTCTGATTTGAGCGCCTGGAGGTGTAGGCACCTCATAGTGATTGACATAGGCCAGCACCAGGTCCCCTCTCTTACCCACCCTTTTTCTCTTCCTTTCACTCTGGGGCTTGAAATATATTTTTTAGGAGGACCATACGTTCTGAAAACAACAGGCATTTATCGGCTAGTGATAGTGCGTCACGCAGGTTGAAGTAAGGCCTCAGTTCGTCTTTTTGGCAGGTACGCGGCCACGGATTGCGATGGTACTTTATGACTTGCTGCAGCACAGGGTCTTGGTCGGTAGCCTGGCGGACCATGTCGGCAATCACTGGGAGGGCGCGAACCGCTTCAGATGCTACACGGTTAACCTCTGGTTCCAAGGCAATTGTTGCGACCACGGTATCTTCTGGTTCTTGTCTGCTTGAATCAATGAGTCGGGACAGTGCGTCGGCTTGTCCCAGGCTGGTGGTGGTGGCAGAGTATGCGTTGGCCATACCTCTGCATTACATCGAGACCTAGCCTAGTTGTGCCCACCCCATACCATACCAGGACTCAGAGGCACAACTATGCCAGTTAGCTACGGGTGGTGTGCCAACCCAGTTATTGTGCTAGATATCTGTTTTCGATGTTCACTGTTCTTAGCAGTACTGTGTCAGTAGTAACCATGGTGGAAGTATCTAGCGAGGATGATAATAGTTCATCTGTAGCATCTTTCGATGCGTAGCTTCTGAGCATGATGGCTGAGATACTACCGGTTTACTCAATCCAAGATAGGTGAGATAGTAAGGTTAAAGTTGGGTTCGAAGTCTGGACCTTCCGCTTGGTTGCTTCGCATCTTATCAGTGAGCTTTCTCCCCGACCTAAAGCTGCCACCTTGACGTGGTGGTCGGGCTTCAGTGCTGCAACGATCCTGCGGGCTACACTGGCTGGAACTTCGTTCCACAAGGTGCAACCATGCCAGGAAGGCCAAAGGGGAGCAGCCAGACCAAGAGCAGCGAGACCCCGTACTACGAGTAATCGTGCTACGAGGCGGTCTGGAGGTAAAGTCGTACTGTCCTCTGCGACAGGAGTGTAAAGG